>NW_024523648.1:14755099-15002080 GCF_017590135.1 Pyrgilauda ruficollis | reverse complement strand
ACCATCGGGGGGCGGGGGCGGCCGGATGGGGGACACCGAGAGCGGCGACGCGGACACACCGGGGATGGCGTGGGGACACACCGCGGGCGGGGAGGGGACGCGGATAGGAGGGGAGACACGCTGGGGGCGGCGCGGGGGGGACACGTCGGGGGCGGTGGCCGCCCTGCCGGGAGCGCGTCCTGCCTCCTCCCGCCCCCTGCCTCCGCTCGTCCCCGTCCCCCCGCGCCGCCGCCGCCGCGGCGGGTGGCCGGGCGGGCGGCAGAGCCGGGGGCCGGGCGGCGGGGCCGGGCGCGGGCAGGATGCTCCGGTGGCGGGGCCGGGCGCGGGGCGTCGCGGTGGCTGTGGCGCACGGGCTGTGCTCGGGCTCGCTGAACATCCTGCTGAAGTTCCTGCTGGCCCGCTACCACTTCGCCTTCCTGACGCTGCTGCAGTGCCTCAGCAGCGCGGCGGCGGCGCTGGGGCTGGAGGCGCTGCGGCGGCGGGGGCTGGCGGCGCTGCCGCCCTTCGGGCCCCGCCTGGCGCGCCCCTTCGCCGCCGTGGCCGCCCTGGCCACCCTGCAGTCCACCCTCACCCTCTGGTCGCTGCGCGGCCTCAGCCTCCCCATGTATGTCGTCTTCAAGCGCTGCCTGCCCCTCGTCACCCTGGTCACCGGCGCCCTGGTGCTCCGCGACGGCATGCCTTCGCCCGGCGTCCTCGTCGCCGTGCTCATCACCACCTGCGGCGCCGCGCTGGCCGGTGAGCGCGACCGCGACCGCACCGAGGGGACGGGGCGGGACGGGACAAGACGGGACGGGACGGGACGGGACCGGACGGGACGGGACAAGACGGGACGGGACGGGACGGGACCGGACGGGACGGGACCGGACGGGAGGGGACGGGCGGCCGCAGCCGTAGCCGCTCCCTCCGGGCTTCGGGCGGGGGACCGGGAGGGCAGCGCCAGCCCGGGGGGAAAGACGCGAGCACACGGGGGACGTGTCGTTCTGGGGGACAGCTGCGGCCCCACGGAGGCAGATGCAGCACCACGGGCGGGCAGGTGCAGCCTTGCAGGGGTGGATGCAGCCCCGCTGTGATTGGCACGTTCTTGCAGAGCTCGCTACAACCTTTTGGAGATAGGTGCATCCTTATGCGGGCCCGTGTAGGAGTAGCTGCGACCTTATTGCAACCCTACTAGGGAAGGTGCAACCTTATGGAGGGAAGGGTAGTCTTAGGGCGGGTGGGTGAATCTACAGGGGAAGATGTGATGTTCTGAGAGCAGCTGCAAGCCCGTGGGACAACTGCTGCCTTGCTGGGGCAAGTGTGATCTTATAAGGGCAGGTGCAAGCTTGGGGGTCAGCTACAGCCCTCTGGGGCCAGGAGGACCCGTGCTGCTTTCCAGCCGAGGTGTAGTAGGTGGGGTGGGAGGCAAAGCAGGCACTTTGTGGCCCGACAGCACTCCTGGGCTGGGGGCTGCCTCAGACAGCAGAGAACATGCAGAGTGTGTAATTTAATCTGCAAAAAGACTGACGGGGGCTTGGGAAGGAGGCTGTTGCTTCAGGGATCCCACAGGGCACCATGGCTAGAGGGTGCAGAATGGCCAGTGGGTTGGAGGGCAGGCAGCCCAGCCAGCCAGAGCTGGCATGTGTCTGTGCTAGCAAGAGGATGTTCAGGGTTGCTCTGCATGCGTGTGTGTGTGTGCGTGCACGGTTTCAGCTACAAATCTTTCACAGTGTCTTCACAAAAGGGAGAAGACAATCTGATTTTGGCTGTGGGATTTAGAAGGGGTATGAAAAACACTCAATATGTTTGCAGCTTTAAAAAATGCGTAAGAGATTTGTTGGGAGCCAAGACTTGAGACAAGCATGACAAATCCTAGGGGTTATGGAAAGTGCAATGATGCCTGTTTGCTAAATATCCCTCCAGTCTAAAATGGTGCTCTCTTTCTGTCTCCTGTGCAACACCTATGCTTATTTCTCTCTGTGACTCTCGTGACAGGAGCTGGTGACCTGACTGGGGATGCTATGGGCTATGTGACAGGTGTGCTGGCCGTGCTGATACATGCTGCCTACCTGGTGCTCATTCAGAAAACCAGTGTAGACAGTGAATATGGACCCCTGACAGCTCAGTATGCCATCGCTGTTTCGGCCACCCCTTTCCTCATCATCTGCTCCTTTGCCAGCATGGATTCCATCAACGTCTGGTCCTTCCCAGGGTGGAAGGACCCTGCCATGGTATGCATCTTTATTGCTTGTGTCCTGATTAGCTGTGCCATGAACTTTACCACCCTTCACTGCACTTACATTAACTCGGCTGTGACCACCAGCTTTGTAGGGGTGGTGAAGAGCATAGCCACCATCACGGTAGGCATGGTGGCATTCAATGATGTGGAGCCCACAAAGTTATTTATAGCTGGTGTTGTGGTCAACACCTTGGGGTCTATCATTTACTGCGTGGCCAAGTACGTTGAGACCAGGCGGCAGAGCAACTATGAGGACCTGGAGAAAGAAGCTAGAGAAGAGGAGGGGAAAAGGCAGGCTGGAGACCAAGCTTTGTTTGCCATGGAGAAAATTTCCCAGGGGAAGGGGGCTGAGGAAGCAGCAGTGGAAGAATCATCCACAGGGCAGAGACAGAGTGGAGAGGAAGAGAAGGACGTCACTGAGAAATCAGCCAAGGCACTTGTGGTTCAGGAAAAATCCACCATCACACAAGAAGTGAACAGAAGCTCGCTGAAAGAAGCCTATCTTGGAGTATGGAGGTTGGTGAGGGGTGCTAATTATATAAAGAAGGATTATTTGATAGAAAACGAAGAGCTACCAAACCCTTAAAAAGCAGATTTGAAAACCTATTGTGTGAGGACAGACACCTGGTTTTCTGTACAGGGGGAAGGCAGAGCATACATTTCCACATCAATGCTTACAAATCCAAATCATTCAGGATGACTTTACCTCATTGTCAAAAAGCAAAAGGTTATAGTTTGCTCATGCTTTGGGCTTTCTTTCAGCTGCTTTCAGTATGTCACTTTAGACCCACCTCAGCTAAGGTGCTGACACTCTGCTGCAGACACAGAGTCAGCTGGGTAAGGGGAAGCCACAGGGTGCTTGCCCAGCAGCTGGGAATATGAGGGATATCTGTGCCATTGAGATACTTGGCTGTACCAGTGACACAGCAGTGGCCTATACCTTAGATTGTGTCTGGAGCCTAGTGATTTTAACACATTTGGAGGCTCTGTCAGTGTGCTTCTGTATCTGTATCCATCTATAGGTACTCTACGTAACTAATTCCTACAATATAAACTCGTATTAACTGTATTTTTGTGTTCCTCTGTGTCAATACAATTGCAACAGAGCTATAGAGGTTGTGCCACTTTAGTTATATTGGTGTAAAATCGCTCTCTTATCTGATGAACTGAAGCCCTCCAGGCCAAGCCTTGGACCTGGTTTAGATTGGGTACTTTGTGTCTTCAGTAGAAATCCTTTAGTCTTTTGGTGGTGTACAGGAAAGCAGAACCAGATCTGAGCTTCTGAGAAGCTTTGACTGGCAAAAGAAAGATGTTTAACTATGAGCTTTAACTATTCGTAGCATTTGGAATATTAGCTTGACTCAAATAAAAGAGTTTGGAAATGTTGGTATATATTGATTGGATTTGGGAGGGCTATAAAAATTTGGGAGTAAGTGTGTGCCTTGTGTTATCCCTCCTTGTACCCTAAAGTCGGATGAACCAGAGCCTGGACTGGAACCCAGGTGTCCTCTCCATTCATTCTCTCATGAGCAGAGGCTGAGAGCAGAGCTGAGGGACACCAACTCTGAAGGTGCCAGGGGTGCCCGTGTGCTGGTATGTGGCTTTGTGCATATCTGCCCTCGCTGTCCCTGTGCTGTGCTGTCCAGTGGGACAAAGTGCGGGCAGGCAGCAGGAGCTGCCCGGTGCTCTGGCAGATCCCATGGCCGAGTGCTTGGGAAGCTGGATGCTCAGGGTGTTCAGCACGGGGACACCCATGGCTTTGGCAGAAGCAGCTCCCAATGCCCAGACTGTCCCTGTCCCCATGGGCTGCGAGGGGCAGAGCTGCCTTTCCCCTTGGGAACTCAAGCACTCTTGTGCGAAGTGAGAAGCAGGCACTCCAGCGAGGCCTCTGCTGAACGTGCTAGTGTTTTGTCCCACATCTGTTTAACTGAAAAGACTGTGGAAACAAATGTTTGAGTGTTTCTTTGCCTGAAGATATCCGTTTGGTAGGTGGGAGTACTTGGGTGGAACCTTTGCTCGGGCTAGACAGTGAAAAGATTTGACTATGAGTACTTCTCACCCCTGAAGGGTGCTGCAGCCATTGAGGCCACCTGGACAACGACTGAAAAAAGTTGTTACCATTTTCTGAAAAAATGAACCAAGTTTGTTGTTGTTAGTTTTAATATTGTTATTGTTGTTATTAATAATTATTTATTATTATCTATTAAGCCACTGAACTGAAAATCAATTATTCCCACAACGCTAATTAAGCAGTGCCTGGCCCAGTGCTCTCTCCAGCTGAAAAGGCAGCATTAGCTTCACAGCGTGTTCAGTCTGAAGTGAGCAATTTGCCCAGCAGGGAATATTTGCAAAACTGCTCTCTGGGGGAGCTTTAGGTTCTTGTCAATAAATGCAGGCAGAAACATCAGGTCCTTTGGCAATGTGTTTTTGGAATGATTGCAGAAGTTGGCTGACCTGGCATCACCCATGAATTTTGAAAGAGACAGCTAAAAGGACATTTATGCTAAAAGCTGCTGAGCTGGGGGATGGGGCACGGAGCTCTGTACATCACATGTTATGTATAGCTTGTGTTTAAGAGGTACTGGCTGTATGCCAAAATACGTTTACCTTCTGTTCGAGCTCCATATGGGATCTTTTCAATAAAAGTACTGTTTATTGTTTCTAGGCTAATGTAATAGGGCTTTTGTTAGTTTTTCAAATGCATCTTAGACTAAAGAAGTTTGTGCCTATGACTTATAGTTGCTGTATTACTGAACTCATTGCGATATTGAACTGCATTGTAATCATACAGATGGCTGGAGAGAAACCCACAATTCTGATCTGTCCCCCTTGTGCTCAGTGTTTTCTGTCCACAAAAAATGTGGATCTTACCACCTGGATGCCAGTCTTAGATCCCGTAGTGCACACACCGTGTTTGACACGTGCTGTAGAAAGCTCTCCCACTGGACTCTTGTTTCAGGACTTTTTCCTGGGGGGAAGTTAAATGTTTTGCCACTTACTGTTGTTAAATTGTAGAAATCTGTGGAAATTCAAACAGTTTTGACTATTAAAAAAGCTGCTGTTACAATGTTGTACATTTGCATGTATAGTCGAAATGTGATTATATTGTATTCTGTTTTTACCTGTAAATTCCCTAAATTAAAATGGGAATTTGGCAAATGCAATCCAGTTTTCCAGTAACAGACACTGTCACACAATGAAATAAAAATACTGCCTCGTGCTGAGGTATTTTAATAGCATCAGGGGAAGACGGTAGAATGAGATGTGGGAATAAAATGCACTGCTTTCCAAAAGCCTTCTGCTTTTCTTATTGTTGCTACTCCAGGGTGCTCATTTTTGCTTCATTTATAGTTATTCTTGTGCCTTTATACCGTCCAAGTTTCCTCAACATGTGACCACACACTATAAATACTGTCATGGACAGAGGGACTAAAGACAGACAGAGGAAAACAGGATTCTGAAGTGCTGGGACCTCGGTACAGCTCAAAATTTCTGTGGTGCTCAGTGGTGATTTTTTTGATTACATATTTAAGATGATTTAATGTCACTGGTATAGCTGTTATAACTCTAGAATTAATAAAAGTAAGATGATGCTCATTAATAATAGTTCCATCATAAAATGACAGCATTATTAAAGGACATAATATTAATTTCATTTTACAATGGTAAGTATTTGTGTTATCATCTATGTCTCATGGCAGTGCTAGAAGATGACTTCAGCATTAATTTTTACCTGTTTGCTTTGGATGAAAGGTACATAATATGCCTGTGGCTGAAACTGGGTTGTGCCAGACCAGGCTGTGGTCGGTGGTTATTGCCGAATTCATCTTAGAGCTCCACATAAATGTGCCTGCAGGTTGATGCAGAGAAGGAGACCATCCTTGTTGTCAGATAATAAATGAACCTAATGCACAATGACTGCTTTGAGAATAAACAGGAATTTCAGTGTCAACACGTTCTTGAGTAACACCTGCTGTAGCACTCCTAGACGTGCACGTAGGCGCACATGCACGCACACAAATACACATGCAACAGGACAACAAAAGCCAGACTGGCTATCTTTTGTGAAATGCATTTTTCTCTCTAAGAAACTAAAGAGAGGACTGTTTATTTTGAGGCAGGTACAGTTAAAATTTCTAAGGATAAATTAAAAATTTGCATGCATCACTAATCTTGTATTTGGCATCACTTCCACATGGAAAATATGCAGCAACCAACAAACAGCCATCTGAGAATGAAAGAAATTTTACAGTTTGCTAACCAACACTTCAGATCCCTGCATATGTCCAGGGATACTTTACTGCCAGTGTTGAATAGCCTCTTGTAATTCTGTTTGCTGCAAAAATGCCTGTTTGCTGCAAAGGCTTTAGTAGGCAAAAAGGTGCCAGCCCTTCAGCTCTGGTCTCTAAATTAACATTTGATCATTTTGCTGCTAATCACGGAGGGTTAACGCCTTAACACTCTCTGCCTGTGTCCTGTATAATTTCATGTATTACTTTGAGGTTTCTTCTGTGTTTTTCTAACTAGAGTCTCTAAGTGCAGCAGAGGCAATCAGCTCTGCTCTCAATGAGCTGCTGTATTCATGCTTCAGTTGCTTGCTGAAGGTCGTCAGGAAGATTTTCACTTCAACCCCGTTCCTGTCAGGAATTGATGAGCATGCATATGCCTCTTTTCTCATCTTTTGTTGCTGCTGTTTCTCCCAAATCTTTTTTCCAGTGTCCATCCTGAAAATCTCTGCAAGTAATGGAGGACTTGCCACGGAGGCTTCTGCTACTTTTTTTTGTTTGTTTGTTTGTTTTTGTTTTTTTTTTTTTTTTTTTTGGTTTGTTTTTTGTTTTTTTTTTTCTAGAAGGGCAGGGAAGGCATGGACCAGCAGGATTTTGAATGTCCAGATTGCTGCTTTCTACCTTTGTGCATGTTTCTGCCCACCAGCTCCCTGCATCCCAGATCCCTATATAGCTCAGCCCTGGCTGTGTCCCAGCTTCTCGTGGAGCTGTGCCCGGGCTGTGTCCCAGTGTCCTGTGGAGCTGGGCTGTGCACGGGCCAGGTGCTGGAGTGAGGACACTGAAACCTGCCTGTGCCTGCCCCTTGGAGATTTATTACACACACAGAGCCAGAAGATTTTTCATAGTAACAACGTTTTAAGTAATAAGGCTATAAACCTGCTGTTGAGCTAGACTCAATTTTTTTTTATAGGTTGAGACTTAAGAAAGCCAGTCACAGTCCAGCTTTCTTCAGTGCTGGACATTGTGTTTGAACAGAAGAGAGGCAGCCTGAGATGAAAACCCCGGTAGAGAGCATGAAAACAATGCTCAAAGAGGTACATGGGATGGGATAAAGATGGATGGGGAAAATATGTAAGCTACAAATTAGGATGGATGCAATAGTTTGCAGAAAAGAAAAATGTTCTTGCATTAAAAAACCCAAGTGACAGCACTGGAAACCAATGGCCAAAGAGTGAGGTGAATCTGCAGTGAATGCACTTGAATTTGGGCTCTGGAAGAGCAGGGCACATGAAGGAGAGAGGAAGAGTGAGGGAGCTGGCTGGGGGAAAGATGGCTGCATCTATTCTTTGTAGTTCTGTGATCTTTTTTTCTTACTGGACAGTTGTAAGGCATTTTGTTCTGGGCATATTAATCTCGTTAATAAGTTTGTCTTTTATAAAGTAAAAGCAATGTCAGCTCTGTTCTGAAAATCACAGTACTTTTTTTATTAGGTGCTATTGATTTTTTGCCTGACAAAACAAGACGATTCCAACAATTATTTAACAGAATTCAGGTTTTCTCTGATAAAGAGCAATAACTTCTGAAGGCACAGACCATTTCTTACCTGACATGGGGGTCAAATGAGAGAGAGCAATGATTTGGAACTGGCCATAATAGTAAACCAGGCAGGTTTATCAGCTGCTGTAAATAATGATTAGTATCATCAGTAGATAAAAACAGCTAAAGGCTGCAGTGTATATCACCATTAACTCCTCATGTCTTGAATTGTCTTAATTCTGTTAAGTGCACTTTTTGTCTTCAGTGTATCTCTGTGAATTTGTTCTTATGATTAGTCTAATTCCAAACCATGTGCATCTGGTTAAAAGGTGGAATATGGATTTTCCCTTCTGTTTCTCAAACCACAAGCTAACCTGGGGTCTGAAGGGCAGAGAGGTTCCCTTTGTCAATGCATCTCCTTGAGTGAGTGAACATTCAGGAGCACAGATGAAATGTCCAACAACATATGTTGCTACAAACATATGAAAACCAGCTAAATAGTTCCTTATCACAATTTTCCAGGAACAAAATTACATTTCCTTAAGCACAGTGGCCAAGAGGCCACTGAGTCTGATTCTTCATTGAATATCAGAAGGCTGATGCACACAAAACCCATCACAACTGAGTGCACAGCCACACAGTTTTGACCCTTGGATTTACAATATTTTCTGATAGAAAAGAGACTGGGGAGCATTTGCCTGGAACTATGGGAGAAATTGCTTGACTTAGGCAAGCTGAGATGCAGGTCTCTGTGAAGAATGACTGCCAAGCCAGCAGCACATTTCCAGGATTCCTGAGACAGGGTTGGACTTTTTTGTTTGTTTTTTGTTTGGGTTTTTTTTTTTTTTTTTTTTGTAATAGATGTTATGAATAGCAGAATCATCTGTAATACCTTGTTATGTCCTGGGGTACCTTCTGAGTGCTGAACTCTTCATCCAACACCTGGATGTTGCAGTGGCTTGTTAAAACCAGTACAATGTCATTCATGCTGTATCCAGCTCTGTCATCCAACACAACCAGAACACTTTATTTTTCTGTCTGGGGAATCTACTTAACAGTGATTAAGTATGCTTCTATACTCATAAAGATCTTTTATAGCTGCTCCAAATATTCAATGCCACAGTTCAGGAAAGAAGCTAAGCAACAGCTAACTGATGTAGAGGAGGAAAATGACAGCTAGAGCTGCCTTCTCAGTGTAAGGTTTTGCAGAAGGAGTTTGGGTTAGTTGCTACCCAAGTTTTAGGCTTTCCTCATCTTTATCAACTTCAGTGCCTTTCCTCAAAATCTGCTAATTTTGGTCTTGACAGAGCTTTAGTGTTGATCTGGAACCATTCTTTACTTTTCTTTCTGAAAAATTCACCTCTGCTTGTCTCCCTGGCACTGATCAGGTAGGGCACAACACCCAGAGTCCTGTGCCTGGCACACACCAGCAGCCAGCAGACAAAAAACGTCAGATGCCACTTACAGGGTCAAAAATAAGGACACATTGTTCTGTACTTGAGTTTCATTATAGATTCATGCAGATTCATACTCATCATGAGAATCACAGTGAGCAAGACCTTCACAGCAAAGAAGGTTTTGCTGCATCTCTGCATTTAAAGCATGGTATGAAAACAGTGATTGTTTTTTAGTGGAGCTCCTCTTTGTGTTTTGTATAGATCTGACCTGTTGGCACATAAATTGGCAAACTTGGATGACTCAGGCTGCGATGTGAACAGATTCTAGGTGGCAATATAGAGCAGCCACCACAGCCCTTCCTTGCCATCAGGAATGCTCTCATTCGTTGCACTAAAACATTTCTGCATTTTGGGTTTTGACCAAGCCTTCTTTCAATAGGACATGAGCCTAAATGAAAGCATTTTGCTGCATTAGGGCCTCACTAGTGTCTGGTGTTCCACTTCCCCAAGCCAAGGAGAGTGTTAGCAGTGGGTTTTAGGATTATTTTCTATCCCACCAAGCAGAGATCTGTGCTTGAGAAGCTGCCACTCAGAATTCCAGCAATGAAAAGCCAAAGAAGGAGCCCCTCTGCCCCAAATCTATTTAGTGACATTGCTGTGGCAATACAGCTGATGGTAAAAGCAGCTGCTGCAGGAGAAAGGAGTTTCTGTCAGTTTGATGTGTCCCATGGCACTGTGTAGCACCATGACACCAGGGAAGGGCCACCAGCTGCCAGGGCCATGCTGGCACCCTCAAACATGCAGAGCTGTGACTGCACAGGCTGTTGGAGAGTCGCTCTGGACACTAAAGCTGCATGGGTGAGTGTTGTCCTGCGGGGTCAGGGGTTTGCCCCTTTTCCAAAGCTCTTTATAGGGAGCTGACATGTGACAACTCTGTCCCTCCCCATGCGGGTAACAGGTCAGCTCAGCTGCAAAGTGGTATCATGGTGAGGGAAAGAAACAGCAACAATTTTACCTGTGCAGTCCAGATAGCTATTACAGCAGCAAAATTCTTCCTTTATTACGTTTTCTCCCCAGGCATAGTTCCCTCTATGCTTCTGAAAGGAAATATGCAAATGCACTAATAGTTTTTATAGAAGAAAAGATTTATTTCAGAAGAGAGTTCCTGCAGGCAATACAATGTCTGCTGAGCTTGCAAAATCATTCAGCATGTGGAATGGATTAGGTTGGGGGCTGCTTTATTTTCATTGCCTTTGAATTGGCTGGGAAAACGAAGATGTAAAGGTAAGGACTGTAATACAGAACGAGTTCTGTAAAGCAGCTTTGCTAAAGTGAACCGTCAAACCCATTTGAGAATGTCAGGGATTTGCCATTATTCTTGAAGCTGACTTGACAAACAATTCTGGCATCTTGACAGCTGAGCCTTACAATAAAAAATGTCACAAATTCAATCTCCTGCTAGATAAGGAGTAGCCAGCTGATTCCCAGGGTGCAGGCAGCGCTGATCTGCCCTGCTATCGGTGAGCTCTGCTGCAATGGGATATCTAATTTAGGTAAGTGCATTTCCAGCATTAGGGTGCATAAAGTCTGATTGTGGGTGGCTGCCAGTAGAGACACACAGGATCAATTTTGCAGATTCATGCAAAAAACTGCTCTCATTTTAACTAAAAATGCTAAGCTTAAGTAGTAATATTAAAGTATTATAAGCTATCTGGAAAGAAAGTAAGTCAAAGGAAGCAAAGAAACCTAGAGTCCCACAGACACATTTGCAAAGATTTACAGTGCTGTTACTCTGCATTTTTCAATCAGAATAATGGATAAACATTTGAGTAGTAACAAGAAGGACATAAATAATTTTGATTATTTTAAATCCAGTGCCACTATCTGACCCAAATGCAGGTACAGGCAGCCCACCATGGTCTGAGCCACGGGCATCCCAGTGCATCACAGGACTTTCAAGGCTGGAGAAATCCACCACATACAGAGATCTGTGAGGCTGGAAGTAAATACATTTGCTGCCTTGTTTTGTCTTTGTGTACCCAGATGAAATTTAAAACTTCACAACCATTTCATTTGCTTACTGTTTTCCTTCAGGAGCAAATGTCTCCCCACCCATTTTTTTTTTTTTTTGTGACAATGCCTCAACTGGCATTCACATTACAGTATTGCCAGGGAAAAAAACCCAAACAAACAAACACCAAAACAACAACAACAACAAAAAGGGGAAAAAATTTTTTTTTTTTTCTTTTTTTTTCCTGCTTACTTGCTTTCTTAAAGGTGAAGATTTAGATCTTTAGAACTACTCCATTTGCTTTTGGTTTATCTGATATGTGAGATAAAGATTAGACAATCAACCAAAGTTGGCATTTTTGTTACACCAGTTGTGACAGGAGCTGCTGTGTTCCAGGCCTGGTATCTATGTTTAAACAAAGTCCACCAGACTTGGACTATAGCCAGGTCTTTCATTGTTGGGACCTTTTCAGCTGTAAATAGAATTGCACTCCCTCTGAAATTTTGCTGTCACTCACTTTTGTAAGAGGACGCGTGAGTATTTGGGGTTTCATCCATTGATTGTGGACTGTGGGTTACTTCTGTATATTTGGTGAGATCAATGAGCTTCAAAACAAGCAAAGAGCTGGCTATCTTCTGCTACACTGACATGGTCCCATAATGCCAATTAAACCGATTGGCAAAAAGCTGTTTCAGGACAAACAGATCCCTCATGATCTATAAGCATCTCTCCCTATCAGGAAATGATGGACATAAAACTGCAGAGTTTTCTATTGTGGCAGCAGAAGCAGGAGAAAAAACCTCCTGTGAGGGGAGTGTGATTTTATATACCTGTCTTAGGGGCTGCTGAGGTGCAGCTCAGGACTTTTGCCTCATTTGTTACAATGTCCCATGTTCTGGAACAGTTCCTTGTAGGAATTGTTGTCTACCTGCATTTAGGGATGTCAGAAATGGAGAGATTTAACTGGCTGTTTTTTCTCTTAGTGCTATGTGGCTTCTATCATTTTGTCATTAGTTTTCACCCCACTCCCTGTGTCCACAAGCACTCTGCTGGGAGATACCTGCCTCTTGAGTTCAGATGTGGTCTGCAAGTCATGGATCTGCTACTTGGCAAAATTCAGGGGCAGGAATGTCCAACGCAGGAAACGCAGGGATTGGATGAACTCAGTGGGGGCCAAAAACTTCCTCAATCAGTGCCCGATCCACTTGAGGCAATACTGCCCTTCTCCTTCTGACTGCCCACTGACAGATTCCTCGTCTGTCACCATCTTGTAGCAGCATCTAAAATGATAAATCTTTAGTTTAGCTAGAAGTTTCATTCTTTTATTATTCACTGTTCTGCTGCATTTCATAATGTCAAATCTCAGGCTGGTCTTGCACTGCTGACCCTTCCAGACATATTTACACTGCAAGTGGTGCAGAATTATCATGACTACTCAGTGCCATCTAGGGCAGACTGGCCTCTTCCATGTTTGGCCCTTAGTTTTTCTTTGGGTCTCATGTATAACTATCATTCTCATTATATTTTTTTTTTCCAAGTAGAATTATCTGATATAATGGGAGGAATGTGCTGTAGCTCTGGGTTCAAAGCAAATAGAAATGTCCTTGACACAGGAAACATTAGACTGGTGTCACTTGCTGCCAAAGGATGCAGTGGAAGCTGAAACTTTCCTTTATGTCATAGGCACGTGGAAGAGAGCTCCTTGTACCCATGTACTTCAGGTACCTGAGGGTTAATAAATATAGAAAACCTCATATAAATCAGGAAGTTCTTTGAGACTGAAATATGTTCAGTCTGGGAGAGTATTCAGAGGAGGCACCATGCACAGCCTCCTGCTCTCATCCTGAGAACCTGCTCATGGTGGTGCTGAGAATGGGATACCAGGCAAGAGAAACCTTTGGTTTGACCCAGTATGGTCATTTGTATGTTTTCTTTAACGAATTCTCAAGGAGGAACATCTGTAAAAGTTTCTTCAAGATGCACTCCATCTTCAAAAGTCTTATAAATCTTGTCCTTCAGCAATTTACTTACTCTTACTCTGCTGCACCAAAATAGTGACTCAACATAGTTAGAAGTAAAGAAAGGTCCTTGCAAAGGCTATTGAGTTCTGCTGAAAAATTTCACCAGGACTGACTGCTTTTGAGTGTATGACCTGCTATAAAACACCACAGTAATCACAAAGGGACGCATGATATCTGTAATTATTACAGGCAATGCCCACTTACACCGTGTTCCTAAGAGTGAGCAAGTATTCCCTGTAAGTGAATGATGTACCTGGTCCAATTCTGTCAAGGTGCTAGACAGTCCCCAGTTTACAAGCACAACACAAAGCTGTGTCAATAGATAGACATCACAACCTCCATTTTACTTCTTCCATCCATCATTTCTACAAAACTTGAGTGGAATTGGGCTGGTGTCTTGCTGTGCAGCACTAAGAGATGCTTGCAGCTATAGAGGCAATAATCTTAAATGCTTTCCCTTTGTTGTATCCACCGTTTGCTTTCTGCTTCCACATCCTTTGCAAGCACCAGCTCTTTGTTTTGCAGGATGATAGATGTGCTTCAGGGTGTGGCATAAAAAGTACTCTGAAGTTGATGAAAATTAGGATCTGGAGGATTGTATAGCTAGGTCTTATGTGTGGCAACAGAGGAGAGTTTTAAAACAGCAAAATTGTTTAGTAAATCAGGTCAGCCACATCTAATGGAAATCTGTAACTACATCTTGAAATAATCCCAAGAGTACAATAGTAAAATACTTCTATTGATTGTATATATTTTAATTTCATGACTCACACTTTATCTGATTTGAAACTACTAGATTCAATGACAATTTCATTCACATGGCTGGAAGATCCGTTTAAAGCATTAACAGCTGAACAGAGGCAGGGCTGAACTCTCCAAAGGCATAAAAAAACCCAGTGGTACAAAACCTAGTTTTAGTTATTCCTCCTCCTCTATATTAAGGTGACCAGCCCCTCCCACGAGCCAAAGGAGTATCAATGCTGAGTAGCTGAGGTACAGATTTTCCTGAGCTGTGTGTAGGCAACAGGGCTGTGGAAAGCAGGATGGGGGAAGTAGTGATGTGTTGCATCTGTGGCTTGGTGTTAGGAGCCGAATCCTCCCCCCTCTGGCTATATCAGCCAGCTCAGAGCTCAACACTTGTCTCCCGTGCCTTGAAGAGAGCTGAGACAGTCATTATGGCAAATTTCTAACTGCTGCACTGATGGAAACTGAGAGTAGGGCTGGATTTCTGTAGGTGGTTGGTAGTCTGATGACAGAAGATTCAAAGACTGTGGACTTTAGAGACACGTACCAGCTGGGTTTTCTCACCTGAGTATTTCTGTAAACACCATATCTGTGTGTTTGTATTTGTCTTCGGACATGTAGTTTTAATTTTTTCCTTGTGCTTTTGTAATAAAAGTACAAATATTTAACTTTTCAAAGCAATTGGTACAACACCAAACGGATTATGCCAACTTTATGGAGTGGAAGGGCTCAGGAATAATTCAGTCCTGTGGGTTGATAATATTTAGAATTTTCATCCCTGAAGTATCTGGAGGACACAGACAAAAACAGGTCCCTAGTGCACGAGGCTCTGCTTATACAAGAGATGGTCTCAGGCCAAAGACTTGGCAATCAAAATACAATGTTGAATAATGTTCTGCAATTGTATGTGCTACTAGAAGATAAAACTGCATCAAGTGCATAATAGAACTGCTCACACTTCACAAACCTGTCAGGGCAGATAGATAGCATTGCCTCATATAATGCCAGGTTCCATCTGTGGGTAAAGCCTTATTGGTAGAAGACATTATGCAATATTCCTTAACAATTCATAATAACTCATATCTGAAGAGAGGAAGATGAAGTAATGAAGAGAGATCACAGGTGTAGAAGTGTGATAAAGAAGGTGCAGCAAGTCCTCTTGAAAAGCAGCCACCAGATGTTCTTTCACTCTGTGCAGAAAAGCCCTCCCAGCCCATGGTGCATTGTTGGCAGCAAAAGGCTCAGCCGAACTATTGCTCAGGTTCATACTGTCTGGGGTTCTGCAGCAAAGGATCGAGCAAATACATTGCAGATGGACCATGGTGCTGGGACTTCTGACAGCTCTTTTTACTCTTTGACAGAAGAAAAAAAATTAACCTGCCTCTGACTCCGAACCAAGTAAGAGAGAATAAAGTGTGGGGTTTTTTTTAACATGCTTCAGAGAAAGACTCCTGCTTGTGGAGTTACTGATCACAATGACTTGAGCATGTATGAGCATGACTTACTTCAGAAGATGAGTGGAGTGTGAGTGGTAAACAGCTTTTTTTTTATGTTCTTCTTGTTTAATTAATGGGAGTTTCATAGATTACTTCAATGGGACCAAACATACCAGCAATGAGGGGTTATTTGAAGAAATCTGGTAAATGTCATGATTGATAAAAAATGTTTAACTCATTTCACTGGTAAGTATTAGTCTATGCTGTACTTAGATACAGTGAATCTCTTGTGTTTTGGAGGCTGTCTAGTAACTACATTTGGAAGATAGAGTTTCTGGGGTGACTAAACACAGAAAGAGATCTACAGGATGTAGAGAACTTGGGTACTTATTCTCCTTAGCGATGCAAAAATTACCAAATGGCAAACTTCAGACTTTAGACAAATTACCATGGACACCAAATGAAAAAAAGAGCTGAAACAACAGCATCTTCAGATACACTGCCTAGATTAGCATGCACTGTGTTAGCAGGTCATGGTGTCAGCCTGACCCTCCAGCTGTTGCACTTCAGCATCCATTGCTCTCCCAAGCCATCTACAGGCCTGCATCCCTCCTCAGGGCAGAGGGCTCCACCAGGCAGTAGGGAGCCTTCGAAACAGGTACTGCCTTGCCCAAAGCCTTCTGCAGGGCTTTGAAGTTTGTGTTCCTCCTCCACAAACTGAGTTGTGACACTCCTGGGTTGGTCTGCTTTGGGGATTAGTGTACGAGTTACTCTCAATAGTTCCTTATTGTTTTTGGGAAGATTATCAAAAGTACAGATTGCCTTAGGTGCAGAGACATCTGAGGCAGATCTGTGTGACAGCACTGGATTACTTGGATTGATTTACATGGGTGTAGCACCCTGTGAACAGAGCTGCACTTCTCCTGAGCTTCCCAGCTCACATGTCTGGCTTCAAAAGCCCGGGCGAGGCAGATTTCTGTGCCTCCATAATGTATTTATTTATTTATTTATTTATTTTAAAATCAGGTACCAGGAGTCTATAGATCTCATAGCATGCTGTCTGCTATTCCTGATAGCAGACAGCATGCTATGAGACCTATAGAAGTAGCACCTATAGAAGTACACTATGACAGTGTATTTGCTGTCCTTGTCACAGACAACTGTTTCTACAGCAAGGAGCAATGTGTTCTCCAAAAGCAGGTGTAAATGGATGTGAGAACTGTATGCTGTAGGCAGAGAGTGATGGGATAGTGGTCAGAAGGCTGCAACAAACAAGCCATGTTTGCCTTCTCCAGAGACTCTCTCTGTGGTCCTCAGTCTGGGGATATCCATGAGAGAGGAAAAACCCTCCGGTGGGGTCAGGCTTAAGGTTTCTATTTCCCTGTCCTTAGAGTCAGAGGGTTTGGGAATTTAAAGATTGGAGCTGAGCCCATATGGGAGGGCTTTCATTTTGTGAGAAGCAGCAGATGGTTGTCCTCTGCCCAGGGAAGCAGCAGTATTGCTCCATCATGGCTGAGCACAGCAAATTTGTTTCTTTGTGTCCTGCTGTTGTTGCCGTGCTCTGCAGCAAATGCAGCTCCCAGCTCTTCCCTTCCCTTCCCTTCCCCACAAGCATGGCAAAGGCGTGTGGTATATTGAGCAGCAGGCAGCTCTTCCACTTAATCTGGTATGTGCTACAATCTATTGCATTGCAGTACTGTGCTATGCTCCAGCCTCAGATTTTCCTTCAGTCTCTACAGCTTTGCCAGTCTCTGATCCTTCCTGAGTGTTTATATGAAGCCACTTGTGATTTCTCAAACAATATGTCTCTGCAAAAGAATAGGCTCCAACTAACAACAAAAAGTTCTGCACTCTAAAAATAAGATGAAATTTTAAAAGGGCTATAAAAAGCTGCGTCATTGACTGCCTCTGGATGATCTCCATGGAAGAGAGAACAATATTCAATTTGTCTAAAACCCCAAGTTCTTCTCAAAAGGCGCTATAGAAAATTGTTCGGCAACATAATGTAAATTAGAAAGACACAAGCACAGTTCATACTTGAATGAAATTAATTCACACAGGATACAGCAAATATGGCATAACTACAGCATCACTCTTATTTTTTTTTATACCACCAAAGCCTTTATTTCCTTTGAAGATGGGTAATTGTAAGGAATACAGTACTTTTTCCTTCTCATGTAGAATTACTCTCCCCAGTCTCTCTATGTTGCACAGGGTATTATCTGCAAATGATTAAAGCTGGCCTCCTATCCCTTTGGATGTTTTCAGAGACTGTCAGTGTCTCCAATGGGCTGAAGTTACCTAGAAGAAGACTCTGTATATGACCATAAAAGCACCCTATTTATCTTCAAAGAGAAAATCAAGAAGCCTTGACAGATCCCTTGATTATTTTGGTTTCCCAGTAAAAGGGTTTGCTTTTATTGAAATAATTTTTAAAAAGAAAACAAATTCAAGCAAAATACAAATTTCTGGTATTATTATCCCTGCAGGATTGCTACCAGGTTCACATGGTCATTCTACCTATGGTGTTCCTACCTGCTGAAATTTTATTAATCTCGAGTCATTGATTCAAAGAAATGTCAGGCTGTTTGCAGCGACCTGAAAGTGTTCCAGGAAGCTTGGGCAGTACCACCTTTATCTTTCAGAACACTTGCACTTCCAGGAACAAAACCCCCATTTTCTAGCAGCTCTATGGGAAAAAAAAAAAAAAAAAAAGATAGAAGCACCATAATTTGTTTTTTGTGATGGACCAGAACAGAAACTCAGAGAACCGCATTTTGGCTATGTGCCCTAGTGCTAGTGCTAGGAAAATTATGTTTCAAATGTATTTTTTTGGCATTGCTTTGGCAGAAAGAGGAAGCAGTCATGGCAGGAAAGGTATCCTTCTCATCCCTGCATGTGAGACTTTACTGCTTTCCTGGCTTTGCAGCCTCATGGTCTGGCACTACAGGCTTCTCCTTGTAAGAGTGGCAAGACAGGACATGGAGGACTGCTGTCAGCATGCATTTTTGAGTAAGATCTAACAAAATGTTCCCACTCATTTTGGGGACTCGTGCCTCTATGTGACCATGCAGGAAATAAGGATATGGTCCAAATCTTGCTTATTAATTACAGACTACAGCCAAGACTGGCAACTTCACCCATACATAATGTGAAATCTGAAGAACTGGAAGCAAAATTTGGCTTTGTCTGCCTTATTATTTGATCTGGCTGAATTTTTTTTGGTATTCTAACACTATTTTTAGTTCCACAGAAGGGTCATTGTGATTAGCCTCTAAGGGATTTTGTTGACTCTGTTCCATGGTTTAAAAAGATGAATCTGGAACTGCTAAGGGTATCTAGGATTATTTCAGTCCAGTCTCTAGTCCCCTTCACTAATTTATGAAGCTCCAGGTTTGGGCTCTTTGCTGCTACTGAAAAGACTTTCAGAACTTCAACTCTCCAATCATGAGACACCTCGTTCTCATTTCTAGCTTTTTTCCCCCTTCTTCTCTCTTGGTAATTAAATTCTGTTTCCAAATCACAGATAGTAATTTACAGTTTAGCATATCCGTGCCCCTGAGACATTGTGTCATCCTGCTCATCCTGTTCTACATCATGTTCACTGGTAACGACTGAAGCTGAAAGTTTGCTACCATCCCTGGATTAGTCCTGAGTTTATGCCCAGTTATTCAAGTGCTTCTAATCTCTCAAACTACAGTAGTATGGAGGGGTTTTTTACATTGTTGTACGACTTTTATTGTGGGACATCTTTGTCTTCTATTCTTCCTATTCCTCTCTTGAAAGAAAAAAATAACAATTTGGGGAAAAGAAGTCTTCAATATCTGGACGTTTGGGGTGTGTGGAACTGGGTTATTTAAACAGTGAAAAAGGTAAATTTGGATTTGGCAACATCTGAGCCTTGGCAGGAGATATATCTCCATTATGTCTCAGGCTGACTAGGATTCAGAAATCAATTTTTTCCCCTAAATCCCCCTAAGGGCTTTATTAATTTGTCTATGTGAGAATGTCTCATAGATACTGACAAGTCTGATCTCTGTACAAGTTTTATGCTGGCAGCACTGTTCTCCCACAGGACATCAAGAGGAGGTGTCATTTTCCCCTCTGTAGGTAGCATTTACATTTGTGCATAAATTAGATAACTAGGATTGAGAGCAGAGACAAGTATAAATGACTTCCCATTACTAACAAGAAAAGACACAATTGCTTCCTCTTGTGTTCTTTAAGAGAGCTTTCCTTCTTGAGTTGCTATATAGCCTCAAAAGCTCCTTTTGAGGAGGGGGATATTCAAATTCACATGGATTTGGGTCCCTCTTTGGGCAGAGGAAGAGGGTAATTTCTGTGACCCACTTCTGGGGTGAATGATCCAACCTTTCACATATATTGGTGATCCCATCACCACCTAGTGATCCTTCTCTAGAGAAGACTGAGCCTTTCTTGCTGTGAATACCTGTTTTCAAAAGGTATTATTTCAGGACTCAGGATGTTAAGTGTAGGAGCTTCCTGTCTTTTCACTTAGCACAAGGTACTGATACCTTAGAAATGTATGAGATTTCCTGTTTGGTGGCTTGGCTTGGTGGCATAAGATCCATTGAACACTGAATGCTCTGGCACCTCATGGGACATCTGACTGCCCCAATTCCTTCAGTAACAAATTCAGGCACCAAATCAGAGCCTGGAGTCCACTCTGGGGCTGGTGTCATGAATTAATGGTTCAGGTCTCTTTAAGAAGGGACAGGGAAGCAGGTGCACCAACATAGCACGTTCCTGCACTTAAGATCTTTCTTGTCTTTTGCTTTGCTCTCACTGTTTCTTACAAAATTGGGAAATATGCATTTCAGAAACAATGAGAAAGTGGTGAGGATCAAATGCATATGGAACTATCAGAAAAATTTCAGCCTACAACTTCACAATCTAGAAAAAAGTGAATCAGAACAACCCTCAGAGAAGAGCCTCATGGGGAGCTTCTAGATAGATAAGAAAAGCTACAGTACATGATCCTTTATGGAGCCTGCCTTTCTATGGCTGTGTTCTTCAGCCAGCATTTTGGTGATTACTGTGTGCAACTTTGGGCAGAGAGGTTGGCTTTTAAAAGCTGCATTTAACATACTTCCCTTTCCAAAATGTTGCTGATGTGAAGACATTTATCACAGAATCCTTTCTGTGAGAAGAATAAAGAGAAAAATAACCTCTCTAAGGTTTGTTTTTTTGGTTTTTTTGTGTTTTTTTTTTTTTTTTTTTTTTTTTTTTTTTTTTTTTTTTTTTTCCTAGATGCACTCATGCAGTTAAAATACCTGCAACAGGAGCAGTGTGGTTTAACCCCAGTATACTGGGGGTACTGACAGCAACTGAGTCTCACAGAGCTGCTCACTCACTCCCCCTGCCCCCTCAGTGGGATGGGAAAGAAAATCAGGGGAAAAAAGTAAAAATCCTGGGTTAAGACAGTTTAATAATTGAAACAAAGTAAAACATTATAATAATGATGATGATGATGATAATGATAATAATAGTAATGAGAAGAAGACAAAGAGATACAAATCCCGAGAAACACAATACAGTTGCTCACCACCCACCAGCAAATGATTTGCCCGTCCCCAGGCAGCAGCTGGTCCCGCCCAGCCAATTCCCCACAGTTTTTGTACTGGCCGTGGTGCTCCTCGGGATGGAGTGTCCCTTTGGCTAGTTTCCATCTGCTGTCCTGGTCATGGTCCCCCCAGCTTCTTGTGCACTTCCTTACTGGCAGTGCATGGGAAATTGAGCAGTCCTTGACTTAGAGTAAGCACCGCTCAGCAACATCAGTGTGTTAGCAGCGCTCTCATCCTAAATCCAAAACACAGCACTATGCCAGCGCCTAGGAAGAAAATCACCTCCATTCCAGCTGAAATCAGGCTGTATTTTACTTCACTTGAAGGGTGCACAGCTGGTGCTGTATTTAAGAACTTTTAAAGCGAAGTGTTAAAAATTACACTAAGAAACTGGGGGGAAAGGAATCGCGTTTTTATCTTTTTTCTCTCACTTGTGCCTCGCAGAAAAGCCGGGCGCGCAGCCACCGCCAGGCGGCGCCAAGCCCCGCCTTAAAATTAGGAAAGGGATAAATGGGGAAACTTGATCCGTGAGAAGCTGGGAGGAAAAGACGTCTTGTGCTACGGAGTTGTCAATGGCAAATGTTCCAGATAGCCACCGGAGGCTGTGGTTATTTGTGTCTGACAGGGCATCCTAAGCAAGCTAAATATGGGTTTTGGGTGCATGCTAAAATAACACCATCATTTTTCACAATTTGATCGAGGATAACAATTTCCACACTAAGCACTTTAAGCAAGCAAAACCAGATTGACTTCTTCTTAATGAAAAAAAAAAAATTACAAAGGAAACTCCTCATCCTTTCCCACTTGCCTGCAGGAGCTGGGGAAGCACAACAATGCTGGAGCACCAACAAGCCTTTCTGTGCATCACAGCAGAGGTGTGGAGGGGAAAAACGGGTTACAGGAGTTTGATGGGTTCAGTGCCCTCATCTGCTCCTAAATAACTGGCACACCAAAGTATTGAAATGCAGAAAGCTGTCACCCCAGCTAAAAGCTTGCCATCAACCTGGCTTGCAAAACTGTGGAGCCCCAGGACAGGTCATTTACTGTGGGTTTAGACAGGTAAGCCAGTCCAGCTGCCAGCTGCTGGTTTAAAACTTCCCTTGACTGCACTGGTGGGGAAGGCGTTGGGAAGCCTGGAGAAAGATTCTCACATTGATAACAAAAATGAGAAAGGAAAAGGTTTGCAAGGAGTTCCTGTAGTTATGTATGCCAGGTCTCAGAGGCTTTAGGGCTTAGGCTTAGGGTTACAATTTGGGTTGAAAAAAACCCTACAAGGTCTAGAGCTCCAGGGACACTGCAACTGCAAAAGGCATGCCAAGGGGAGCACAGCACTGCCACAACATCGCTCCCTCCACATCTTGCTCCTTGGCACCACCCGTGTGGTGGGAACCTCAGGAAAAGGCTGCTTTTCCTGCTCTGCTTAGGGTTAGGGTCCAGGTTTACATTATAAATGTGTTCAGTTGATGTTCTCAGGCATTACTGCAAAAGCCTAGTAATATGGCAGTCACCAAGTCCTTAAAATTGCAGTTGCTTTGACCTGTAACTCTTCATGTGCTTTTTCACCCTTCACAGATTTCTTCATATAAGAAGTCCTTGGTGACATGATTTACATTTGCACCATGGACAGTTTTCTGGCTGAGTCTTCACTAAACTCACAAGCAGACCAGGGAAAAGTATAAAAACTCAGATGGAACAAAGCCCATCTTTCAGTTTCTTGGTGTTACCTATTCTGCAAGTGGACACATAATCCTTCTGGTTCTGAATTTATAGAGTGATTGAGAAAAAAATCTTTCCTTTACTTTCACTTGTCCTGAAATCCAAGGGTACCCCTGTCCTGCTTGTGGCAGTGTGACCAGAGGGTCTGACTGCAGCCCATCCAGCAAGAGCTCATCCACAAGTGCTCATTCCCCCCTCTTCCATAAAAGATGACTCTTCTCTCTGAATATGAATGTGTCCTCAGACTCGAGTTTGTGCTGGCCTTCTTGCAGATGGATAAACTGTTGGGTGAACAGCTGGGTGCCCATGTCAGAGGTTTCCCTTCAGCTTGCTAATGAGAGGTTTCCAGTAGAGGAATCTTCCCATGGATGTTGGACACATGATAGATGAAAGTAGCCAGGTAGGTGAACCAGCTAATGCTATTTAGTGTGAGGCACTAATTTTGATGAATGGAAATCAAGCAAGATTATAAGCAGTCCTTGAGACTGGATGCAAAATCATGAGCTAGCCTTTCCAAAGAGGTCTCATTTGGAAATAAATACAAATAGATGGATGAAAGGGAGTCTGAGCAGTGTGTGTGCTCATTTGTGGTTAGTTACAGGACCAAGACTGCTCCACGTTTCTGCAGCAGCCTGAGTTATGTATCACACTCATGCTTCTTCAGAACAGCCTGTCTGGTTTAGCCTTCTAAAATGATATTGTTGTTTTTATTATTATATTATATTGTATTATATTATATTATATATTGTAATGTATTTATCTGGGAGACATCCACTTGGTTTATGTTTTTAGATATTGAAATAACAAGTGGATTTCACCCACTGCAAGTTTTTGCCTCTGAAGATGTGCTCATTGTAGACCAGAAGGTTCATGCTGAATCTGCCATTGCCATTTTTGTTCTCTTTGTATTACTGACAAACTGCAGAGAAAACAAGGTGAGTCTGAACTGGGGTCTCATACTCCTAAAACCTAGACAAGTAACACAGAAATGGAGTAACTGAGAAAAAAGGTAGTGAACAGTGGGGTTCAGCATAATTCAGAGTAGCCAAATTCTCAGTCATCTGTTCTCCTTGAAACTGTGACTGACAAATATTTGGCTCTCCACTTCCTCTTGCACTGCTGGCATTACCTTTAAAACGTTAAAAAGATAAAGCAGATTTAGTCTATCCATTTAGTCCATCAATTTAGTGATTTTAACTTCCTACTCCATTTGTGAAGATTTTCATATTCAATGAACAGCTTCCTTTGGTAGGCTTCCCTCTGCATGGAAAGACTTGAACACCCTTGGTTTCTCTAAGGCACAAAGGGCCTGGACTCCAATCCCTCCCTCTGAGAAAGCAAGAGCTTTGGAAAGTTAGGGACTTCTCATCTTGGGGTGCTCAAGAACCTGCAGACAAGACCTCAGGTGCTGCCCTGGCCTCACCACACCATAGTGTGACACATTCCTGCCAAGCAGCTTTCATGGTTTAGAGAATGAATCAATGGATTTCCCCTGCAGCTCCCGGTGTTAGTTATAAGAAGTTGCAGTGTGTCTTGGCAGCCAAAATGCTCCTGCTTCCTTCAGAGAAGGAAAACTGCCTGAGGCAGAATCTGAGTCCCTGCAGGTATTGCACCAGGCAGATCAAAACTGAGAGAGATTTGGGGAGCTTCCTAAATACTAAACATGGAGTAATAGAAGCAGAAATAGAAAACAGGAAGAAAAAAATACTGGTTTGCCTGAAGCCCTAGTGAAGTGTGTTGCAAGCCTAAGGATTAAATGCTAAGTCCCTGTCCTGATTCTGAACTGCTAAGAGTTTTCCATCTCTAACTGAAGGTACATGTTGGTATTTATACTGTGCTTGTTGCCATGTGATTTCTATTTTTAATAGATAATATTTACACTATATATTTCAGGGGCTCAGTTTATCTGAATTTCTACCGTGTACACTGACTTTTGATGTTTCTTTGTTACTAGGATTGGAAAGCACACTGGATCATGGAGTAATGGGATACCCTTGGTGAGGTTGTTAGGACAAGGTTCTTTCCAGCTAACTCAGTGTGGGATCTCTTGTGCTGTCTTGCAGAAGAGACAAAAAACAAGTAGTAATCAAATCACACTGGAAGTAATCTTAGCCATCTGCCCTGTGTCATGGTGACCAGAAGTTAGAAGATAAGCAAATTTACAAACCTAGTTTCAATAAAGTTGCTTGGTTTGGTCTTTATTTGTATTTCCCGGGAACTCTGCTGGCCTCACTATAGCAGATAGCTTTCAGATAAATGTTAACAAAGTTATGTGGAACAGATCTGCCTTCTTACTAATGAAAAACAGAACAGTAAAAAGGTAGGGAAAACAAGCCACAACTGGCCCATTGACTTAATGGATTTTGATTATTGCTATTTACTGGAATATTTGGCATTGGATCAGCCATGAGCCAAATGCTAATTTTTAATGGAGCCAGTAGTAAAATGATCACTGCACAAACTACAGAGGATATGTGGGATGGTTTTGCTTTTACAGGATGGACCTCAAAACAATCATAGTTATTGTGAAGAAATCTAGTAATAAGAGGTTTTTGCGTTGCTGAATGCCACAGAAATATCAGGAAAATATCAACTGTTACAGAAAGTTCCAGGCATTCTGAACAAAATCTTCAGTTCCAGTTCAGTTTATTATCTGCATTACATCAAATGTAGCACGTAGCTCCTGTGCCTGGGAGGAGGTGGAATTTCTATTTCAAGTGCTTCAATCCTTGGCAGGAGTGTCCAGTGCTCAGTGCAACCACAGGACTTTGGGTACGGACCACCCTGTTTTTCAGACTCCTCAGCCCTGGCAGAAGCCATGGATTTCTCTCTCCCACATTTTTCATTGAGAAGAAAGCTGGCAATTTAGCATTTGAATGCCCTACATGCTCAGGTGGCAAGGTTACACAATGGATCTCAGAGAAACACTAAAATGTCAGGATTATGCTGAGATTTCTTTAGAGGTTAACTAGGAAAGGAAAACTGGTGCTTTCCTTAAAAAACTTGACGAAACAGCATGGCACAGGGTAAAACAGCAGGGTAAAAGCAGGAGGGTAAAACATCTGCTGTAATAAGGTACCACTGCCAGGAGAATGGGAATAATAGAGCCTGCAGTATAGAGACCTAAGATGAGCTGCAATGTAATATTGCACAGCATTCTGCTGTGGAAGAAGGTTGTAGCTTGGCTGCCCTATGTCAATCTTGGCCAGCTTATTTTTATTAGTAGCATTAATGTAATCTTGGGAAGACAGGAGCACTTTCTGCTCCATAAGCATACTCTGCAACTTGAAAATCAAGAGGATTTGAGAAGCTGCTTAGATTGAACTTGTGTTGCTTATGGAAAGGTTTCTATTAAAGCTAATGGTGTACAGGAGGTAGAACCAGTCGTTCCTGATTTGTTTATAAGAAATTTATTTGTTTGCATAATGGAAGCAAGACTCTTTGCCACACAGATCAATTGTGTTTACTAATTGGGTAAAAGGTGATGGCCTTACCACACCCCAGTGTGTTGGACCAGAATGTATTTATAGAGATGTGGGACTGTTTTGACAAGGGCCGCAGGGTTGGGTAGTTCTGACATTTGTGTTTTTGATGATCTAGAAGTACAATTGTCCCAGAAGATAAAAATCGTTATTAAATATTTGTGATTGCAATGAGAAATTAAGGATGCTGCAAATACAGGAAAGACATAAAGGAAAGTAAATCATTGTTTAACTAGCGATGTAAGGTACACAAAATATTGTAAACTAGCCATCAAGAGATGAATGCAGTAGATAATTTGGAAGGTTTTTTAGGTTCATGCTCACATTCGTGTATTATAAGCTATGAGATCCTGTTTGCTGACATATCTTTGCTTCCTTAGGAGTACAGCAACAAACAGAGCGGTTCACTGCTGGTTCCAGAGGCTCAGCAGAGGGGTTGACATTGCTGCAGGTGACATTGCTCCAGGCCCTTTCTTAGCAGCTGCAATAAAGTCTCTTTGGAAGCAAGAGACTGAGAGAAAGGAGCAGAAATCAGATTTCCTATCACTACCCCTATTATTCCCTAATGCTATCTTTGCTACACTACTTACAGAAAGAGATTGAGTGTCAGCTTCAGGCAAAGGTGAAACTTGTAGCTGTGATGAATTTGGAGCCCTTTGGCAAATGCTGTCATTACTGCATGCTGAGGTTGCCAGTAGGTCTGTGCTGGGATGTAGGCACTTCTCTTTCCAGTAGGAAACAATTTCCCATCAAAAAGAAGAGGGTAAAAAACTCCTGCTGTTGCCCCGGGGTGTGCACAGGGCCTCTCTGCTCATCTTTAGCATCATTAAACTCCTGATTCAGTAGAACAGAAGGCAACCCTTAAACAGCTTTCACTATTTCCCTTTGCTCTTTGGCAATGCACATTGTCTTTACTGCAACCAACGGCACTGCCTGAGGTTAATTTTGCTGGCTATCTGTTGACAATTGCTGACCGTCCCCTTCTGACTGATAGCTGCTGCCCTACTGCCAGACTGCTTTTTGGCTACAGATTAAAAATTTGAGCCCCGGGGAGACTGGGTGTAGGAGGAAAGAGAATAGCATTGAGCAGCAGAACAGACTGCTACCCATCTTTTCCCACAGCTAAGAAATACGGAGGGGTTTAAAATTTCTGGTTGATCATAAAAACTCTATGAAGGTTTCTAAGCTTTCTATTATATCCTCGTATAAGGATATAGTAAATATCATGGGTAAATAACAAATATTTATTTCCAGCAGTCTGTGAGCTATGCAAGATCAATCTTGCATGCCAGGGAAAAGTTCACACCAAGAGATTTTTGGATTTATCTTTAAAACCTATTTAATTGTAAACATTAAATACTTTTTTAGGATGCATATAACATGTGACAGCTGCTTAAAGAATAAAATATTTCCTATGTGACCACATAGGAAAACTTGAGCACATTCAGTTCAGGAGAATTATTTTGGGGTGTTTGTGTAAGCTTAGAAGGAGACAAATAGAGCACACTGTGTTTTCAAGTCTAGTGGGAGAAGAGTAAACATGCCTCTAAATCACATTACAGGGCTGAGTCCCTCTGGTCTCTGTAGAGGTGATGGTGCTTGCATTACTAGGAGCAAGGGGTAATCTAAAGAACATCAGTCTCCCAGAGGCAGGGTGAGAAATAGATGTACAGATATATTCTAACAACTCTTTGTTTTGCACAGAGAATAATTAAGCAAACTCAGAAACACATAAAGTAATTTTCCAATAAAGTATGAGTGAAAGAAATTTTATTTCTGAGACTCTGCAGAGCACAGGTCATTCAGGAGGAGCGCTGGCCTGAGCGAAATGGCTATTCAGAGCTTAAAAGATCAGAAGCCTGGAAGGTGGTTGGGCAGGGCATAACTGAGGAACCTGAACACTGGTGGAGAGGGCCCCATCACAGCCCAGGAAAGAAGTTTGCAAGAGCAGAAGCACCTCCCCCAACCTATGTCTCACCTGCAGCAAAGAGCAAAGGAGAAGTGTAGAAACAGCTTACCACCATGCCCTGGGATTTTTCTGCGCTGTTTGGGTTGATGACATTTGCTGTACAAACAGGAGCCTTTCATTTGATTCTCACCCTGTGCCCTGACAAGACTGACTGTATTTAAACCACTCCAACTGATGTTTCTTTCTTTTTTTTTCCTTTAATTCTTGAAGTCTGTCCTCTCTTCCTAAACCATCTACTCCACTGGTCCAGTGTCCTTGGAAGAAAGAAGTGTTACGAAATAAACTAGCACACAAACCACATCCAGCAAAACAATTTTAATGTCAATGTTAATGAGGCTGTGGAACAGAATGGGACAGCAGAGGGACAATTTGGAGCTCATCCCACTCAGCACAGCAGAGATTAATGCCATAAGATGGCCAATTGGCATGACTTTATAACTTTTC
The DNA here is from genome assembly GCF_017590135.1 of Pyrgilauda ruficollis. Lineage (NCBI taxonomy): Eukaryota > Metazoa > Chordata > Aves > Passeriformes > Passeridae > Pyrgilauda > Pyrgilauda ruficollis. The sequence continues at coordinate 14,973,298 of NW_024523648.1, read as the reverse complement.
TTCCCTAGAGAGTGCTTTACTTAGATCCTTTTGGCTGTCTTTGCCCTGAAGGTTGGGTTTATCAGTCTTTCTTCTTGTTGGTCTGGACTCTGTAGCTGGTTCACATACTAAACTTTCACCTTAAAATTTAATATTTTTAGTTTAAAAATAAAAAGAGCTGGAGGTGTGTCTCGTCTTGAACATCTGACAGCTTGGAGTAACCTGCACTGTGGGGATATATTGCTGAGGGGAAGTATGACTTTAGCAGTTACTACACTGGCAAGTGTCATCTGTGTTTTGCCATCTCCTGCCCTGCACTCTACACTCACTGTAAAATGGTTTTCAATCCATTTTGTCCTTTCCATGTATCAGTTGCCCCGTCTATAAAACTAGAATAGCAACTTCTCTTCCTTTAATTATTATAAAATGCTTGAAGGGCTTGCCATAAAAACCAAGGCAAAACTAAAAAAATATAAATGATACATAGGAGCACTGGAAATGCTTAAATATTTTGATCTCTTTCCATCATACTGGAAGGCTCCAGGTATTTTTTAGTATTTTCCTGCTGTTTTCAGTAGGGGGTCTTGCGGAACATTTTGCTTCACCCTCAATAAACTGATGATGAGAATTTAGAAAACCAAAGCAATTTGCTGTGCTGCTGCTGGGCCACCTTGCTTGCTGACTTACTTCGGACATCTGGAATATGTTGTTTCCTTATGGCAGTTTTTGGATGGCAGAGCTGATGATGTGCGTTTCTAGCACAGGCTGCTGCTGCTAAAGCCAGTACCTGGGTGAATTACTGTGAAATGAGAATGTCCTGGTGCCACAGGAGTCACTGCAGCAATTTTGGGTGCTAGCAGGCAGCATTTGCTGCAACTGCTGCCAGAGGTGAGCAGCAATGCCAGATTTCTACTTGGATGAATAACTCCTTGTAACTTTGACAAGGTTGCAAGTAAGGTGTGAGAGATCTAGGAGGTCACTTTGCAATAAAACAGAATTAGGGCAATTCCCCTTCTCCAGGTTTCTCAGCCTGCAGAGACCTTATAGTGTTGTAAAGAGCAGTGGCAAACAAGAGACCTTCAGAGCGGGGACAGCATGACTGGAAAATATTGTAATGCAGGATATTGCTCCTACAGCCAAAGAGAGGCAAAAGCAGAGAGCTGAAGCAGCACTACTGGAATGTGTGTCTTCCTGCTGCCACTGAGGGTTTTCATAGCTGTGTGATGCTAAGGAGCAAGTCCTCCTCTTAAAACCTAACTTAGGCCAGAAAAATCTGTCTTAGCTAAACTGATTCTGGAGGTATTAGAAAACAGAAGAACTGTTTGTTCCTTTTTTTTTTTTTTTCTTTCTTACTAGAGAAAGAAAAATTAAACTAACAAAGTTTTGATGGTTTCTAAGAGGTGGCACTAAACATGAAAATTACTTCCGACACTTACTGCTATGTGCTCCTGGGCTGATCAAGCTTGAAACCTACATGCAAAAAAACCAAAGCAGAAGAATCTTGACATGCTGCTGTGTCTTCCTTTTAAGGAGAACTTTGGTGGTTTGTATGGACAATGTCAAATGGCTGAAAAGGTTTAAATCTTTGAGTTTGCAAGAATGAATCACATCAGACATAAAAGCTTCAACTGTTCAAAACCACGATGCTTGGAGTAGCTGTTGGGGTTTTTTTTTTAACTTCACTGTAGAGACAAGGAAATATTTCTTATTTAAGGAGGGAAAAAGAGATTAATCAAATTTTAAGACTTGACAACGCATGAACGTCTTTGTACACTTAGCATATTCCAAGCAAGAAACATCACCCATTGTTAGCATTATTGTTGAAGAACAACAAACTTGTTTGAAAGACCTACAGGCATTAGAGAATTTTCATGGGCCTTGGTAAACAGTCAATTGTCCATATTTTAAAATATTCAAACGACACTGCTCTTCTGTTTTAAATTTCACTTGTTTCACATCTCAGTCATTCTGTCTGGTTAAGGATGGTTTGCAGGTTAGACCATATGGAAGTAATGACTTATTTTTGTTTTAATATGCTTTGATAGACTTTGTTAGTCCCAAATTCAGGAATTCACTCTGTTTTTTGGAAGACCTAAAGCATAACTTAAATTTTAACCTGAAATCAACAGAAATTGAACATATTTCTGGGTATGTGTTAGTTATGTAATTTGAAGTATTTCTTTGCTCAGGGTGTTTTCATACTGTGCAATTTCTAGACCCAGAGAATATTTCTCCGAGCTTTTGTTGGACTCTTCCTACTATCCATAGGAAGAGCTGTGCTAAGTAATAAAGTTAACTACTCTTTCCAGATCCCTGGAACTCTCTCTGGAGGGTCTCTGGAGCCCTCTTGATCATTTTCCTATCCTTCATGTATCTGGTGATCTTGCATCCTGTACTAGGGAGTTTCATGGATGCCTCACCTGGCTAACCTCATGCCCACTGGGTGGGCCCTTTGTCTGCAGTCCTTACCACACCACACGTGGGACTCATACTGCACGTTTCCTTCTTGTATTTGGAATTTTCCATCTGGTCATTCTCATTCTGCAAGAGCTTCTCCAGGGCTGCTCTACATCAGATCACAGGTATCTTTCACTCAGCTCTGTTTCAGTCTCTCCTTCAACATCCCTGTCACTCTACCTAAGCAATAGGCAGCAAAACCGTACTTACAATTATAGTTAATCTTCCAAAACTGTGCATGCCCACACCTAGCTATCAGTTTCATCACCATTAGATCTCACTTTGATAGCTAGGCTTCCTGTTTTTCAAGCTCTGAAGTGCATTGCTTTGGCCTTTTAGACTAGCATTTGCCTTTCATCTTCATGACTTATATTGTAAACCAGAGACAGTTTTTCCAGTAGTAGTCACATCAGGCCTGTAAACACAGCTAAAGGTCTGGTTTTATTGCCATCACAACCAAGAAACATACATCCTATTGTCCTCAACAAACACCTTCCTCATTCTATTCCTCTCCCATAAAATTTTCAAAATTGCTGATTTCCCAGCTCCAGGTAGTCTTGTGTTTCAGTATAATCTGTAGTCTAGGTATATGATTGTAGATTATGATCTTGCTTTTGGCTGCATTAAGTCTACTAAATGTGGCTAAGCAAAGTTTAATAAACTGTAATAAAAGTAGGATCATGTCAGCTCTCTCACTGCTTGGCTCTTCCCTCTACTATTTTACAAATCTACGTGGCAGTGTTTTGTTCCTTGCTGACTGGTTTGCTGAAAATACCAAGTCTGATCAGCTTCATTTGATTAACATAATTCGAGAATTTTAAGAAAAAATATGTGTAACTTTGAGGATATTAAAAAGGCCATCAACAATTTACTGGTACTATATGGATGGAAATATGCACTATTATGTCTGCTTCATCAATTCCAGAACTTGACTAGCTGACTCGAAAAATTCTTTTGCATATAAAAGAAAGTTTTTATCTTCATTAACATCTTTTCCACCAGTGCTTTTTTTTTTTTTTTTTGCTGTGATCATTCTGAGAACACTTTGAAAGTGTATCTTATAAATACAAAAGACTGTTTGCATAATCTAGTATCAGTTCTGAATTTAATGCAAATTGTCATCAAAAGGAAGCAACACCTGAAGTGCTGCAAACTTCTATAATAAATATTTTAGTCCAAAAATTAACCACTATTCCTAAGCATAAATTTATGATGGAAATTATTGCAAGAATCTCAGCATATTGTATTTTAATCACAAATACTGTTAACTAGGAAGGTGATGCCTTTTCAAGTACTAGAGGAAATAAATGTTACACAACCTAATTGTTACTGAGAAGTTAAAAAAAAAAAAAACCCAAACCAAAACAGCAACAAAAAATCCCAACAAACCAACCAAAAAGCAAAAAGCCAAAACAAAACAGGATAAGATGCAATGAAAGATTGCAACCACAAAAAAAACTTAATGAAGTGAGATTCTATGGATAAGTAACCAAGTTTTCAAATTTTAAGAAGCAATTACTAGATTATGGTAGGTTAAATATCCTTACAAGTAGTTATCCTTAACTGCTGGTGCAAGGCTTGCCCACCTAACAGAAAAAGCAGCAGCAAACACCAGCAGCTGGCAAATAAGGCCAGGGTAAATACACACCCAAAATAAGGGATACCTTCCTCTTCAAGGAATGTTGGTTGACCTACACCAAAATATTTGCAGAGCTGAACCATCCTTATCTGTCCATATGCATGGACATATCCTGATGTGTATACACTGAACACAAGGGAGGGACAGTAGTAACTGGGTAAAATTCAATGGGCTACTGGAAAAAAGTAAATTGTTTCCTACCCGTGAGTTAGAGGCCCCACATTGCAAAAGAAAATTACAAGAGCACGCACAAAGAGGTTGGTTAAGAAATCTTTAGGAAATACTGAGAAAGATTTTGGATGACTGATTTTTTTGGGAGCAAAAAAATTCACATCTCCCTACTATTTTCTCCTTTTTTATTTTCTTCTAAACTATAACTCTCCTCTGCAATCCTCCTGATGAACAAAGGTGTTTATGTAAGCCAGGTGTAACACTGCTGCATGATCCATACTTTTATTATAAAGGCAGCTGAGGACAATTTTTAACCTCCTGATGAGGAGTCATCGGCATACTGTTGTGCTGAAATGCATGCAATTCTAATGCATTTTGTGGTTTTAAAGTCTTTGACTACAGTTGAAAAATTCAGAGGACAAACAGCCACAGAGAATGCTAAGGTCATGCAACAACAACAGCTCAGGAAAAAACATTTAGGTAAAGGTCGTTCTTTAAAAAAAACCTAACCATGTACTTGGAAGACACAAATTTGAAAACTGTACAGATTATTTTTTCTTGCTTTTTGCTTATCCTGCTCAAAACCAAACAAATTATTACTGTGAGGTTTTTTGGTGTACTGGGAGGGAAAAGATTCAGTAAGTGGAAAAGTGACAAGTTTTGAAACGGAAAATGCCATCTGCCCTAGTAAGTAATTTCCAGGATGTCCTGTAATTTTGCTATCCTAAATATCACATGACACGAAGAAAAAGTGAACTTGCACCAGAAGAGCTGATGAGGACAGCAGGCAATAAGAGCAAGCCCCAGGAGCCCTTGTCTGGTGGGGCACAGCAGGTGTGGGGTGGCTGAAGCTTTGCTGTGCCTGGGGCAGACCGCTCCCTCCGAGCTGCTCCTGCCGTGAGAGGAGCAGACACTCGCAGGGCATGAGCCAGACAGGTGCTCAGCTGCCTGTGTCTAGGCTGGGCTGGACACGGTCCAGCCAGTAGGATTACAGGCATTTCACTGAACCACTTTGCCCTACATTTTTTCCCATTTTTTGGTTTGTTTGGTTGGGTTTTTTCTCCTAAAAGTAACTGCCTTCAAGTTCTGGTAATTTGTTTTTGCAGGAATTGCAAGGTGGGAGCATTCTCTGTAAAAATATTTATTTAAAAATATTTTTTCTTTTTATTTATTAAAAAAAAAAGAGTATAACCTCACAACAATCATATTTTACACAAGAGGTTTATGATTGATGTCATAATAATTTATATAACACCTGGAATCTGTCATAAATAACACTTAATGAATCAATTGTTAAACTGTGATGGTTCCAAAAACTTCAAAACATTAAGACATGTCTGTTCCCCTGACTTTATCACTCTCTTTAGCAAAACAAACAAGATTTTGCATTTTTGAGTATTTGAGAAAATGACTTTCAGTCTTCCATTTCTACACGAAGTCCCCATTGTTCCTTGAACCGCAGGAGATACATTTCTTGGTCCTCAGGTGATTCAGCAGATACCCCTTTGTTACAGAGTCTGAGCAAAATTCCGTCTTTGTCGGGATCATCATACTTCAATACTCCTTCACACACTTGATTTTCAACGCTGGACAAAGTAGGAATATACAGTCTTCCACTGTGAGGATCCCAGTCAACTAATATGGTCTGCACACCTTCTTTCTCTGTGAGGCCCTGTGTGGTTTTTTCCAGCTGATGATAGGATGTCTGCCCAGACCTTTCAGTAGCCAGGTCCATGAAGTCAATATGGGTCTCACTTGGCAATTCATCTGCTGCATCAATCACCTCAGGTTCCTCTGTTTTCTGTCCCAAACAAAGGTGTGCTGCCCGTATCTCTAGCTGGGGGGAATATGGCTGTCCTGCTTCCATATCAACCAAGTCCTCCAAACCAACCTGTGGCTCACCCTGTAGGCCCCCAAGGGCAGAAAACTTCTCTTCTAGTTTCTGACCAGGACTGAAGTCTTCAGGCCTGACATCATGCTCATACTCTACAACCCCTGCATTTTTGTCTCTCCAAGTATTCTGTGCTCCAGACCGGACATGAGATGCCCAGTTTCCAGTTTGGTTCCCTTCCACTGAAGCATCTTCTTTGAGTGAAATCTCTTCACATGAAAAATCAAGCAAATATTTTGCTTTCAGCACCTGTTCAGAAGGCAAATCCCTCCCTTCAGTGTCACTGTAAACAGTGTTATAACGGGAACTTTTCCTTTCCGACAGACGTCTGGATTCCTCACAGTCGTCCTCATTAACACTGACAAGGTTGAGCACTATTTTTTCACTTGGTATGAAAACCCATTCCTTGCATTTGTCAGTGTACTGCCACACCTGGAAAGTAAGAAATATTTTGAGTGAAGTATAATAGAAATACCATCTTGCTGCTTCTTATACTACTTTATATTTTTAAAACATAATGCTAGCTTAGACCTTATTAGGAGTTATTTCAACTAAGAGAAGAAGAAAGTTCACCATATAAACATTCAAGAGTGTCAATATGCTCTCCTTTTTTTATTCTATCTAAAGTGAAACTATATTATGATCAGTTTTCATATCCCTTCCCTGCCCCCCCCATCCCCATGTCAAAATAATGGTTAGAACAATTCTGTCAAATACAGGTTTTGTTTCCAAACCAGCATAAACTCCTGTGACTTTGGAGAAAACATCAGTCTTTGTTCTTGGACCACAGATTACTGTATCTATTCCACTCCTTTTAACCAGTGAAGAGAAAATGCAGTCACAACCAGTTCCCACAAGCAGTGTCATGTAGCATGTTAATGTATAACTTAGAGAGAATAAAATAATACCAGGTTTTCTTTCAGAGAGGGAGCTACACACCAGGTTGTAGCACAGTGCACAGAGCCTGCACTGTGTAGTCTGCCACAGGCTGCTTTTATGAATCTGTGCAAAATCATCAAATTAAACCCAGGGATCTTTCTGAAATGAGTAAAATTTTTGACAGGAATCAACACTGTGTGGGCACTGGTGGAGTGAACAGGAAAAACAACCAGAAGGTGCATTTCAGTGCTTTCAAGCTTGATTGGAAGACAAAGATCACTAATTGATGTACCAAGTAGTCTGAAAGGTCACACAGGTCAGAAATGCTGGACCAAACAAACAGTTTATTCCATGTCCCCCCAGCCACACAGGGTGCCCATGTGGAACAGCCTGTATGTTGGGAAAGCCAGAGAGCATCATTAAAATACCAGGTCTGTATTCATTTGTTATCTTAACATTGACTGACTCCAGAGGTGGAGAAATCAAATTGAAGCTCCATGATGGCCATTAAAAAGTGCAATCAACATTAAAAATTTTCCAACATTCAAATGACATTTTTATTAGAGAAAAATACTCCTGGAGTTAGGAGTTTAGTCTGCTACTGAGTGGGAATTTTTCACTAAGTAGCATCTCATGCTCTTGGACTCCAAAGAGTTAGCTCCCCAAGAGACCAAGCTATCTCCCCATACCATGACCTGCATCCCAGGAACAAAACATAAAGACAGAAACAGACTTTTTACTAGGGCCTGTAGTGACAAGAGACAACAGTTTTAAAGTGAAAGAGGGTTCATTTAGACTGAATATAAGGAATTCTTTACTGTGAGTGTGTGAGGCACTGGCACAGGCTTCCCAAGAAGCTGTGGATGCCCCATAAGTGCTCAAAGGCAGGTTGGATGGAGCTTTAAGCAACCTGATGTAGTGGCAGATGTCCTTGCCCATGTCAGAGTGGTTGAACTAGATACCTTTGATGGTCCCTACCAACCCAAACCACTCTGTGGGTCCACGGTCCTGTAATAAAACCAGTGGCTCCTCAAGTAAAGGAGGTATTTCCGTGCACATCTGAACTCACTGCAACAGTGGCTGCTCCAATCCTTCTGAGCCCTTCTGAACTCACAGTCCCTCTGTGAAGATTTCTCCTGTCACCTCTGCACTTCTCTAATCTTCTTCAGCAAGATTAGCATGTTGAAACCAACTCCCTTGTACCTCCCATCCCACGGTGTCACACATTGGATTAACACTGAAGTCTTCATTCATTATTGTAATTGCATGTTTATGGTTGAGCAACTTGCTTAAAGATACCTGTGAGAAAGTTCTGTCGAGCTCATGAGCTGGAAGCCAGTAGACTTTAAGTACTCTTTCTAATTTTGCAGCATGAAGAAATTTGAGAACACTTTTGCAAATAGTATATTTGGGCTGTCTAAATAACAGAATGTGTTTATACATTTTTGGGTGTTAGGAAATCGTACAGTATTTCAAAGTATTCTAGAAATCCAGGTTAAATTATCTGTATGATGCATGTGTTAAATCCTTCACAATCACAATTTAGTGGAAAAATCTGGTAATACACAGTAATAGTCCAAGAAAACATCATGGTGTTCATATACTGCGTAATTGTCTTCCCTTCTTGTTTTTGAATTCAACAAATTAATAACTTTTGTCCAACTGACTTTACACAGTGCTTTATCTTAGATAAATTTACGGAGTTCTGACACCATGACAGACCTTGCCTAGTGCACCTCAGACCTTAAGGCAATGACTCCTCCAAAACAAACAGCTCTGCTCTGATCATTGCAGACTTGAGTTATTACTCTGGTTTTCTTGCATTTAATAACCCTTGATGTGGCTTTCTTCTCTTGATCTCAGTGGCAACTAGAGCTTTTATTTGGAGCTAGCCACAGTTTCCTCCAAGCCTGCTTGGAACCCTGGAAAACACACAGCTCTGCTGGAGTGCCGAGGTTGCAGTGACCTCCTGCAGCAGAAGACACTTACCAGGTTTGTTGGATGTTTTTGCTTGTGGATGTGGATATACTTGTGCACCCAACAGCATGACACAGAAATAAAAAGGAGAGCCAGCATGGTAGGCATAATATATCCAAATGTGATTGTTATAGTCTCATCTTCTGTTTTATCTGTTAATAAAACAAAAGTTTACATCGTAACAAGCAACTTGTTAAGGCATGTGGACAGTAATATGTGCATTCACCCCACTGCATTTTGGATATAGAATGCAAATGTTTTAGATAAACAAGGAATTTGCAGGAAATGAAAAAAAATTATATTTGAGCCACAGGACAATTATTATTATTATTGTCTAAATGATAAACTCTATAAAGAAGTAATAACATCTTCCTTTGGTTCTCTTGTTGCTAACTTCAGAATGACCCACCCCTGCCACCCCCAAACTGTATTCAAGGAGAAAAAATATTCTCCATGCACTAAAACTCAAGGAACGCAGGTAATTTTCTTCAGAGGTACTGATGCACCTTCCAGTCAGTCCCAGCTATGCTTTATTAGAGGCAAAGTTTTTTTTCATTGGTACAAGGTCACAGAGAAGGGAGAAACCATGCCAATTATCACTCTCAAAATGGATACATAAAAAACTCACAAATTCAATCACCATGATTTTTTCTAACTTGCATCTTCTTTTTTTTTTTTTTTTTTTTTCTTTGCCACCTCATACATACCTTTCAGTGTAGTAATGCAATGTTCTTTGGAAAAGCCACTGTCCAAAACTGGTGTGGTGACATGTATCTGTGCACTGACACAATAAATTGTTCCAGGTTCTAACCAGGGCACAACCAAGGTGTTGTTGCTGATCGAGAAGAACCACTGGAAGACATTAAAAATATTTTTCCCCCTTGAACTCCTGAGCTACAGAAAGGTCATGAGCATATAAATTTTCTAGAAAGATTGACACTCAAAGAGCTGCCAGCTGCATCCTTTTCCTCCAAATGCAATCAACATTCAAGTTATTTGTTAAGTCATATCCACTCTGATTATTTTCTCTTCCAACCAAAGATTCTTGTACCACCACTGAACAATTTTATGCTTCACATGCAGCAGGACCATTGGCCACTACTGGCCCACGTTCTTGTGGGGATGTTGCAATAGAGCTAAAGCATCATTCCAACCCTGTCCTGACACACACACCCATGACAACCACATGGTATGGTTCCACAAAATATTTCAAACTGGGATGTTCTGGAAAAGCCAGGAGCCTTAGGGCAACAGAATTTATGTAGACCTTAGAGTACAAAGTAAAGTTATTGCTATATTTCCTGCACCTTTGTGAAAAAAAACCCTCAACAAACCAGCCAAACAAACAAACACAACCAACCAAACCACCAAACCACATCTGTCTACTACACATTTGCTAATGTTGGCATTTCAAGAAGCACAGAGCACAGATTTAATAGGAGCAGTTCCACAGCCTTGTCGAAGCTTACCCGCTTCTTTGTTTTTTTGTTGAGGACAGACACATTGTACTGTAGGCCAGGATACACTTGAAGCAGAGATACGGATTCTTCCTCAGCAGTTCTCTTCCACTTCTCAGGAGCAGTCAAAACAATTGAAATAGATCTGTCAGTAGAAGATACACTTACCATGGGTGGATCTATTTTAGCTGGAAAAATGAACATGTACAAAAAGCAGTCAAATTCAGCAGAGGCACACTAGTCTGACCAGTTTCATCAAATCAATCATATTCCATTTTTGCAATGATTGGGGGACTCTAAGTAGAGCTTTGAAAAATTTATTTATATTGGTAAAAGATTACTTGATCAGATAACTAAGAGGATCTTTACAGTGAGAAAGTGAACACTGACTTGGAATTTTGCCAAGGAATTCCTGAGACTTTACAGGATAAACAACCCTGAAACTCAATTTACTAAAATAGGCTGAATTACCAGTATGTTCTTAGATTATCTGGCACAGATAAGAAATATTGGGCTCTAGAGTATGCTTACTGATTGGTTTGATAAAGCCTTTTCAAAATCAGAGTTATTTATTTTATTTGCCTTGAGTAAGGCTTTCCCATAGCATTAAAAAGAATTCAGTATATACCAGACTACACACACACACGCACATATATATATATACACACACGCATATACATATATCCAAATTCTGATTTTATTATTTCAATTACTTCTGTCAAAAGCAGAATATAAGAATAAAAGTGAAACAACTGAAAAGAAAATGTAACTTTACACTAAAATTAAAATATCATACACTGTGGAGGCACGCGCAGTCTGAGCACACATTGTTAATAAAGGCCATTGAACATCTGGCTGTGTGCTTAGCACTCCTTACTGTCTGTTAGAGGGTTGAATCGTGTGGTCTCCATCCAGTCAGAGCATGCCCCATTTAGGAATGCCTTAACACTTGCATAGTATTGCTCTTCGTAGTCAGAGGTCTCACTGGAGAGGTCACACCATGTTCTGTTTATATTCCTGCATTCTGGCTTTCTAATCCATTTGCCAACACCGTACCTATATTGAAAAGAAAGAGCAAGGAGCTGTACAAAAGCTATTTCCATTATATTAGTCACCTCATAATACAATTTTCTCTGTTCTAATGTGGCTGATAAAACAGTTTCCATGTTTAGCAGAAATCTGAAATTTCAAGGAATCCCAGCTTCAGCTGAGATGAAGCACAAGACTTCCACAAGTTTTTAATTAAATATAAATTAGAACAGGCCCTATCCAGAAGAAGCCAGATGAAACTAACTGGGATGTTAGTGATACCAATCTAAGTCAAAGTTTGCCTATGCAGAGATCTCTCAACTTCAGTCTCCACAGCTTTAGTTTAAATTCTAAACACATAATTACAGAGACAGGATAACTATTTATATGGAAACAAAGAGTCCAGTCAGAATGGTCAGTGACTAATCCTCCAGTATGGACACAGATGATGCTCAGGGTTTCCAAGATGAATGTCAGGAGACATTCCTGCCTGATGCCTCATCTTCTAGTTTAAAAGAAAGACTCAACTGCAACACAATGAACTTCAAAACCCTTCTAGCTGCAAAAAGGCCATATATCTGCTACCAACAATGCTTTAGTACTGACCAGCTCTTATATACTGGTAGAACAAGCCAGGATTTCCTTGGAAAATTTTTGTTTGGATTTGCTCAGAAGTTCCTGCTCCTTAAATTCACATTAAGAATTTTGCCTTTGGCTGCTAATTAATAAGGGCGTGTGGCAGCTTCTGCTGGATCTCTCACCAGTATTTTCCACCTATCTCAAGGCCTTGCTCTCCTGGGTGGGCAGAGGCACCTGAGTGTTTTTGTGTGCAGCGTGAAAGACAGCCATACCTATGGCGACAGACTCTTCATGGGCCAGCTGGCCCTTCAGAGTCAGGGCAGCCAACTCTCGCCGAACATTTTAGCTCCCATACAAGTCCTGGTTTCCCCCAAGGATAGGGTTAATTTCTTGCAGTAACCATGAAGGGGTGGAGACTGGAGCTGTGTGGGCATGGCCAAAATCCTAAGGTTATTCAACGCCATCTTTCATTGATGCCAGGGGCACAGGAGAAGGACTCTCTCTCCAGTCCAAGAAGAAAGGCGTTCCTTTCCCATGCAGGAAGCGTGGCGGATGGAGCAATATTGGAAACACTGGTCCTGACCAGAGGGAACTGTTTGGGTGGCATGGCTGTGGTCGGGTCGAGCTCTGCACTCTCTCTTTTGTACATTTTTATCATTAATATCACTGCTCATTGTCTTATCTCATTGCTGTTTCCAGTAACTGGTTCTCTATCTGTGATCTCTGCCTTTTGTGCTTCCAGCTGCAGGTGGAGGGGAAGCAAGTGTCATCATGTTTTTTTCAGCAGAACTTCTGAATTGGAGAACACCATTCCTAAACCATGACAATAATTATCATTCACTCTGTAACTGCTGAGCACTCCTAAGTTACAGGAAACTTCTAGAGATCAACATTCATTTTACTTTCTGAAAATGTTCCTAGATTGAGGGAAGTGTAAATGTTAGAGGTAAAGACTGGGAGCATTACATAATCCGTGACAATGGTGCTACGCCTATTTAGAAGCCAAACTTCTATCACTGCCCTTCAGAATGACACAGTGCTCTCTCAGTGGGAATAAAGGAAATGGAGTCTGGTTTTCATGCAAATTCCTTGACACTCTTCTAAGGTGCAGACCTTGACAAAGTAAGGGCCCGATTCCAACCACAATACTTGGTTTTGTACAATGCTTGGTAACATCAGTGGATTTACTCCTAGAGAGGCTTGCTGGATCAGAATAAATCTGGGAGTGGGTCTGTCAGGAAAGAGCAATGACACACTGGGTATTATTAATACCGATTTAATCATACATCTCCATATCCATTTAAGTGTGTACAGAGGATGTATGTGGACAGATACAGTTGTTCTTCATCCTTCTCTCTCATTTTACGAGGAATGCCTCTGAAAGATTCCATAGTATTAGAATGTTGCTTCCTACACTACTTTCGTAGGAAGAACATCTCCTTATACATTTTTTTAACTTAGTGTGAAGTAAACTGTGCCAGAAGCAGAAGTTAAAAAACGCACTGCTTAAGTCTAGCTCACACTTTAGTTCTTTCTTTACTTTATATCAGCAATACTTTCCACGAAGCTGGGTTTTCTTTTTAAATTATTATTTAAAATGCTAAAATAAAAGCCAGTGGGGGATAAAATAAACAAGCCAACTTACACTGCATACTTCACCTTGTAGAGTACTCCATCACCTGTGCCTTCTGGTGCTGACCAGTGAAGGACATTCTTCATATTTATAGATTCAAAATGGACATTCCTAGGGTTGGGCAAAGAACAATACAACTCTCCTGAGAAAGAAAATAAGAAAGGAACAACATGTACTAAGAATCAGCAAATGCATACACTCCCAAATTAGCCAACACAGTTATTTTTAAAAAAGTTATCTTTTTTAGCATTCAAAGCGTAATGTGGTTGGCTGTGGGAAATAAATTTTTTTACAAGTGTCCCTATCTAGTGCAGTCTCAAATTCCATCTTTATGAGTGTGTTTTTTCTCTAGCAAAAATGGCTTTGCCCTTTATGACAGGCATGGAAATATTCAGGAACTGGAAGCTAAAACTAGAAAAGCTTGGCCTGGAAGAGACACACATTTTTAAAATTGCAACTGTATTTGAATATCAGAAAAACTTAATACTGAAAATTTTAAAAATACCCTTAATACTTTATTAGATTCTTCTTGCAGCAAGAATCTAAGAATCTTTAAAAGGCAAACCAGGCATTTTAGAAAAAGATACACAGAATGTACTGCAAACACAGCTTTACAAATGGAAGTGTGACTTCACTCTGGAGAACTGGACTGGATGATCACAATAGCCCCAGTGTCATTTGACCATCCCTTTTAATTCTCCAGAAAGTCAGAAGCAAACATCTACTGTAAGGTCATATATCTAACTTGATCACTACACCAGGCTTTTGAAATTAATAAATAGGAAAATTTAAGTATCCTAAGAACACAGTTTCAGATCTTTCTGATACCCACCTCTAATCTAATAAATGTCATGAAGGTGCCCACATTGCTAAATTGCTTGCAAAACAAAGCCTCTGGGTCCAGGGGAAGAGTCCCAAGTTCAAAGTTACGACTCAAGCCTCAGCTACTGCCATGCTCTGGGGGGAGCAACCCTGAGACCAGCCCTGAAGCTGCCACTGCTGGGAAGGAGCTGCCCATTGCATGTAGCCACAAGAGCATAATAGGGAAGAGAAAAAGGGGCTCTGTGGTTTTTCAGAACTTTTCAAAACCCTTTAATCTCCTTCTCCAGGAATGCAATTCTAGTCCTTGAGATAACAAAATGAGGCAAACAAAACAGGAAATAAAATAAACCTGTTCAAATGAATAGTCCTTGAGCTGTTACTTCTGTAAGCAGACCTTAGGGTATTTTTGTAGTATATTTTGCTATTACTAGAGCAATAGGGTTCATCCTCCTGTATATGTAACTATAGTTGCTTTTGTAAGCAAAAGTCACCAGCATTTTCCTGATTCATGTGCAGACTTCTATCTGTCTTTGAGCCAAACAGTACAAGATTTCTTTTCTTCAATACATTTATTAAAACAATCTCCTTGCAGTTCTGTAGAGACCTATTACTTCAATCTATCTCAGTGCAAACTCTTGGTTTTCCAAGCCTCTAGCTTCTCATTGATGCTGTACTGGTCTATACATTCATCTGTATCTTCAGATCACAACACTGTTCTCTTTTATCTTTAGCACTTAGTGTTCAGTGGCTTCCATTTTCTAGTCAGAGAACAGGTTTTGTCAGGTATGGTCCTTAGGGCAAGCTTATCTATTTACAAAAAGTGGAAAGTCCCATTTCCTTGACACTTGGATGCAGAAATGTCCCATGACAGTCAGCCTGTAAGAGCTCAAACTTGGCAGCAACATAGAAAAAGTTCCAGGATGCCAGGGGATATAAGAGCAGCAAAAGGGATTCTCCAGGAATTTGCCTCATTCTAACACTTGCTTCCAAGTGGGAGATACAGAATCTAGTAAATCAGAGGTTTTCATTTCACCTAAATGAATGTCCTTTGCAATTGCTTTAAGTGAATCCAAATGTAAAGACGAAGCTGACCAGGAGAGCTGAGAAAGTTGTTTGCCTGTACTTTTCCACATTTGTCACCCTTATTTTAAAACATTTGTATTTCTCAAGCACATTTTAAAGTAGTAAGAGTCATGAGTTTGGCTGTTACACTACAACATTTTTAAACTATTAACATGTGAAACTAGCTCTTGACATTTTTAATTTTTTTAAATTTTAATTTCCCTCCTCCCATTGTGGTTTCTGCTGTGGTAAATGAAGTTTCAAAACACAAACACTGACTGCAGCAGAGGAGCCAATCTCAGCATGCAGAAGCCACAGATTATATCTTTACAAGATCTAAAGCATTACAACACTGCTGGTGTGCTCCCACCTACCCCAGCTCAGTGAGATTTGGAAGGCAAAGGGACTGAGACCGTTAACTTTCCATGAGAAGCAAAAACACAGATTTGATTTCTATTTCTGGTTTTGCCCCTTTACTAAATGGCTCCTGCCCTTACAATAAATTGTGCAAGTTATTTATACCACAATTCTGCACGTGTAAAACAAGAATAAAACTACCATACTCTCCTATGTCTCCAGGAAGAGTTAAGAATAAAGTCCTTCATGTCTATTTGGTGACTGATAGTAGCAGGAGGCATGTGCAGAGAACAGATCATACACAGAGCTTGAATGTTCCATGCCTATCAGTCAGGAAAGAATTCAAGCATATGCAACAGCTGCATGTTTCAGTCTTTTAACTTGTCTTCAGTCTTTCAGTTTCTTTAAACATATGACATCCAGTTGTATTCTGATTTTATTTCCATTTATCAGGATTCATGGCATGGGTATCACATAGAGCATTTTCGGTTTGTACTGGCCTAAGAGCAGAAACCGGTCACCCATGTTGCTTTGCTAGGTTTAGTCTGCCACAGTGATTGCTAGCAATGGCTCTCATTCACTTTGCATTTCACTTTTTCTTTTACAGCTAAGTCACTTCATTAATTCATTGCCTGGGAAAAAATGAAACCCTTATTACTGTCTTTGGAAAGGCTGTCAATCAGACCTTGAGTAATATCATTGTTTACATCTTCACGACCGACACCGGGACTGGAAATTAAGTCACAATACAGGCTTGCAAACTTCACCACAAGGAGCAGCCAAGTCCTGTTCTTAGAATAAGCTGTAGTGAGACTCTCCAAAACAGACGTGACTTAGCCTGAAAACACCTTTGCATGTGAGTGAAAAACCCCATTGACGTCAGTGACATTATTCACATGAGTAAAAGTCTGCATGGCAGGTGCTTCTTCTTCTCTTAATGAAATCACCAGCTAGGTTTAAAAACCTGGTCAATTTTAATCACATAGAGCTCCCTGCCTAGTACATGCCTTGCTCAAGTCAGTACTGTTCAAAGCTCAGTTCTGGTTATAGCCACACCTATCTATCTACACACATGCACAGACATGTACATACAGGCACAAGGATAAACACACACAAATTCCATGTTACAACCATTACCCATTCAGTGCATGTGTTTCACCTGCTAGGAGGTCCCCCTGCCTGTCTTGGTGACAAACAGCTGTGTTTAATGGCAGTGCTGCAGAACAAATACAGCTGCAACTCCCCATGTCCTCTGGCTCTAAACAGATTTTTTAGCTTTGCATTCAGTTGGGTAACACAGCAGCTGCAAAGCATAAAAATGTATAAATACAGAAAATTTTAGATAATTTTTTCTGTGCAGTGGCAAAAATTTTGGGGTGGAGAGAAAGCAGAGGACTCACTGAAAGCTGACCTATTGGTATCCAAGTGCCTCCTGACTGACCACTGTTGTTTACTGTCGCCCTCTCAAGCAGAGTGATCATCTGCTATATTTTACTGTGGCATGGCACAGAGGTGCAAACACCAAATTATCCAATCAAATACAGCAACAAAGAAGATCACAGAACCTTCTAGACAACTGTAGGATACAATTTAAGACAGTGAGTGATGTGGAAAGCATTAAGATAGAAAGATGAGCCTTACTGCAACAGTCTCGCTACCCACAGCAGTAAAAGCCAATAACTCCTTCCCTACAGTAATCTCAAAATTCAAAAGAGGAACTGCTTTTCAGAGACTTTGGCTTCAACTGTGGTCATATTTTCTTATACAAAAGTGGCCCTTGGGAGCACCTCCAATGAAGGGAAACCTTCGTGCTGGGTACCGAATTTGTGGGCATCACTGCAGCTGTGCCTCGACATTTGCAGCTGCTGCTTCAAGGCCATGGATTGAGCCCCCACTCACACAGCTCTGAGAGGGGACAGCCTTTCAAACAGGCTGAGTTCCTGATTTACCTTTTCCCTCTAGTAGCTTAGACACACCAGTGAAGCATCAAGCAATTAAGGATTAATCTAGGATACACTGCTTCTGGCAATGAATGCTCTAAGCCACTGCTCTTTCTTTAGTCTTTCAGTTCAACTTTGGGCAACTTCCACCATATTCCTGTGACTCCTTGTTTGCTCCTACTGTGCTGTTGCTCTTCATTTTTTGAGGCTTTTTTTTTTTGTCTTTTCTTCCTACAGCTCATCTGTTCTGATTGTTATGTTGTTCTCAGTGAAAAGTAGTCCCTCAAACACATGGCTAAGTGTAACATAAAAATAAAAATGGTCATACCCAGAGCAAATGTCCATTTAGCATCATGTTCAGTGTCCCTCACAAGCAGAGTATTGGTGCTGTCTTTCTGGGACATCTCCAGCTCCAGGCAAGTCGGCACTGGCCATGCAGGAATGCAAGGGAGTGCACCAAGTGGTAAACAGGGGGACTGAGCCAAAATTGGAGATCATAAGTTACACAGAGAAAGGGAAACTCAGCAGAGGCAGGAATACACTTTAGCAAACTTATTACTTACTCGTCATCTTAGCAGCAATTTAAACAATCTAATAAACTTAATAAAAGTAAATGATCCTGAAAGCTTTTCTCTGTGCAGATTCTTTTTGACTCAAACTCAGCAGACCGAATAATGAGGAAGAGAAGAAAGAGCAAGAGGAAGAGGAGGAGGAGAGGCAGATAGGAGCCATTACTGCTCAGCTGCCTTTCTCCTGGTGGGTTGCTGGAACTCTCGTGTTGCAGGGTGTGAAGTCAGGTTAGTGAAACCCTCTGACCTGAGCGGCACTGGTGGGAATGTGGGGAGGAGCACAGAGGTGATTTCCTGTTCAAGTCATAGCAGCACTCGAGAGCTAACCACAGAAAATGCTCTTTGCTCCCCCACAAGAGGAGCCCATCACTCCCATCACATACTCTTCAGAGGGGGCATGGGGGAACATTTCAGACTCAGTCCAGAAATATACCCAGCCTCAGACAGGAGGAGAAAGTCTTCCCAGTCCATTGAAGGCTTGTTAGGAGACAGCTGGAGAGGACCACGGCAGCTGACACCCATTCCTTTTTGCTACCATGTGTGACATAAAATAAACTGAATTTTCTTTCCACTGTGTTGAAAGTTCACAAGTACAAGAGCAGAGCTCCCACCACCTTCCCCATGCCCTGCTGCAAACACCTTTGCTTGATGCACTCCAGCAGGCAAAAGTTAAGAGCTAACCACAGAAAATGCTCTTTGCTCCCCCACAAGAGGAGCCCATCACTCCCATCACAGCCTCTTCAGAGGGGGCATGGGGGAACAAGACAGAGACAGAAAGGCAAACATAAGACTGCATGAAAACCAGGTGGTGCAGCAGATGGAAATACTTGAGGGAAGAGGTGGGGAAAGATGGGAGAAGGATGAGACTGGGGCACGGGGGGTTTGTTTTGCAAGAAATGGGCAGGCTGCCATTGGAAACAGGTGAGCCTGAGGAGGTAATTTCATCAGAGTGTGAGTGGAAATACAGCCAGAAGAACAGCAGATACAGAAGTGGGACTGAAGCTGTGGCTTGCCCTGACAGGCTCTCATCCTCCATGTGAAACCTTGCCGTTATTTATCCAAACCAAAGAGAATATTGGTCAAAGGACATTTCAGACTCAGTCCAGAAATATACCCAGCCTCAGACAGGAGGAGAAAGTCTTCCCAGTCCATTGAAGGCTTGTTAGGAGACAGCTGGAGAGGACCACGGCAGCTGACACCCATTCCTTTTTGCTACCATGTGTGACATAAAATAAACTGAATTTTCTTTCCACTGTGTTGAAAGTTCGCAAGTACAAGAGCAGAGCTCCCACCACCTTCCCCATGCCCTGCTGCAAACACCTTTGCTTGATGCACTCCAGCAGGCAAAAGTTAATTCTCTGTGACCAATACTGGCCTGAAAACAAGCAAACAGGGTGAGTGAAATTCAAGGTGGGCTTGTCTAAAATTAGTCACAGCCCTTTTAAGGCTTTCAGAGGTGTAATCTGACTGAGGTGTTTTGTGCTTGATGGTTTGGTTTGGTTCCAGTGTGGTTCCTTTTGTTTTGTCTTTAATTTAAAATGGAAAGAGGTTTTGTTAAGTTTGGAATACAAAACCATATTTGTCAAAAAGAACAAACAGAACAAACAGAAACTACACACACACACACACAAATTACTTGAGTTATCCTAACCACTTGCTTCTCTTGGAATTAAGATGATAAAGGTCACTAGACAACAAGAGCCACAGAAAGGAAAGGTTATCAGCTACAGTGGTGACCCTGAGTGTTTGCCCGGGAACTGCAATGCACATCTAAGTTTTGGGCTTTAATCACAAATCCCAACGGTGTTGGAAGTGCCTCTTTGGAATGAACTGCCTCCTTTAACCATTTCCATCTCTAATTATTGGGCAATAAGAACTTGTCAAGCTGAGGAATCACACACAAAGCCAAGTACTAGGGCTAGATCGCAGTGCTGTCTAGAATAGCCTGGCATGAGATTGGAGCTGGAGATGAGAAGGTGAGGATAAGCCTTTCAGCTATATCAACATGACACTCCTTCATATACTGCACTTTTCCTTATGCCAACATCCATTTTTATTTATTTCTATGTTACATTTACTCTTCTGCCCTTCACAGTAGCAGAGAGCAAGGAAATATTGTGCAAAAACCCTCCATACACTTCCTCTCTTATTACTGAAGCTTTATGCTCTCTCTGGTAAACACACAGATTATCACCAACACACATGTATTTCAATCCTGCAAAGTATATAGACGTGTACTAGGTTACACAAAATACTATATGCACAAAATTTCCAAGCCAAGAGTTCAAAAAATCATCTATTTTACAATTTTTTTCCACACTGCTTTTCCTATCTCTATCCTTTTATTCTGTATTTCCCAGAATAACATCAAAATAGATGTTTTGTACATTCCAGTGCAGTTCTAGTAAACGTGAAAGAAAACACATAGAAATTTGCTTAAAGGGAGGCCTGAAGCTGCTTGTTAAACTATTATTTATTAGTAAAAATATGACAAAGTGGAATATGAAGGAGGTAAATTAAATCAGGTGTGTCAATGCAGAACAAGCAACTTACACTGCTATTAGAAAACATTAAAAAGGGGAAACTTTCAAGGTTGAATCATATGGTTGCAGTTGATACAGCCACATATCAGCTCCAGTGGGATCTAAGGCTGGATGTATGCTAGCATGGACTGCAACCCAGTATAAGCAGGTCTGTTAGATTAAAATGTTTATACTGAGAAAACCTTGTCTCATTTTAACATTGGACCAGCTGTACTTGCACTAGATACATAGATCAAGCACATCTACAATAGCAACTTCATCCAGAAGAAATCGAATTCCAAGACTGTGTCACAATACTGACAAAATTACTTACCTGAATGAAAATACAAAAATATGCCTTAAATAAATCAAAATGCTTGTAGCTTTGCAGTACAGCATTAAGGCTCATTTCCCTTTCCTCAGAATAAGGATTTACTGTAGCAGCAAGTGCATTCTTTCTTCTTTATGGATCTACAAGAGAGAGACTGGACTCTATGGGCCAAGGATTTCAAGTTTCTCTAATTGCAGAAGAATGTGGTTAGGGAAACCTCCCATAAAAGCAAGCAGAAGGATTTAAAATGATGGCAATAGACTAGTATTCTACCACTTAGAAAATTCAGGCTGTTCCTTCATATCCTTATCAGGTCCTCACAAAAATTGCTAAACACTTCCATGTGGTAAAGGGGAATGTGCTTGAACATTTCTTGATCCCACTGATTAAACATAAAATTCCTTTTTTTTTTCACATTTTCTGCACTTTTTTATTTGTTCTACAGTACAGATTTTTAAATGGTTGAGTGAAACCAATTCATAAAAAACACCAATTGCAACGACAAGTGAAATTTTTATTCTTGCTCAGATAGCCTATTAGGTACCATTTATAGCAGGGCCTGAAAACAGTGAGAGACTGCTGGAACAGTAGATGTAATCCAGTAAGGGTAAAATCATGCCCACTAATGCATCACAGTGAAAACGAAAGTTGTTTTGCAAAGGCCAAGCTATAATTTAGTATTTAAATGCTGCTGCTGAGTAGTTCAGAAAGTTACTTGACAAGCGATCCCAAGGAGACAGGCACAGAACAGATCCTGTAAAATGTAAGAATCTGAGTCTGCAAAGTCCTGCTGTAAAACTGCCTTATGTGGCACTTGGGTCCCGATTTCTTCTGCTGGAACAAAGAATCCAAAAGGAACTCCGCTACCTATCACTTCAGAGAAAGCACGCAAGCACTGCTATAACAGTTCTACACTTCATATAATTTCTTCTGTTATTAGCAAAATACTGCTAACATTTACTGACATTCATGGTCTCACACGGAAAAAGATGGAAATGGAAGCTCTAAGCTTCAGTGGAAGTCACAGCTCTTCCTACCCTGCTAGTATTGCTGACTGTCAACAAAACCCTGAAATCACGTCCACGTAAAACCTCAGGAATGTGCAAACAGATTCCCTTCTGCCTTGAACAACCACTAGACAAAAGCAGCATAATCCCCTGGACATTTTTCTAAATTTTCTTTGGAATCAAAACCAGTCGTAAACACATTTTAAAGTGGTTTTTTTGTTTGTTTTTTTTTTTTTTTTTTAAGGTAACTGAATGCCAGTTGTACTTATTTTTCACAACACTTGAACCGATGACCATCAGACTTAAATAAGATGAAAATTATGTGGTCAGTTACTTAAAAAAAAGCTGGCATTGGTACCTGTGAAAGCAACCCAAAATCACTATGCATATTGGAGGAGTTTGTCAAAAGAGTTATCTGGGACACAGTAGTGGTGCTTGAAGGCATTCAGGGTACAAAGAACTCTCCTCACTACCTTCCAGCTCTCACAAGATCAGAAAGTTTTGCTGTGGAGTTAAATGGGAGCAGACTCTATCCTTATGCACTGAGTTTTGGAGGCAACACTTGCAGCAGAGAACAAAAGCACAAAGGCAGAGTAGGTTTCTTAGAAGATCTGCTAATCCCTCCAATGCCTTGCTCCGTTTTTTAACCGGAGATAACATAAAAAAAGATAAATAATGTATGATTTTAACAGCAGCAGGGGACTCCCCCTGCACACACGTACCAGGCTACAGTTTATAAGCTCATTCCCACTGGGTGACATCCTTGTCCGTGCCGAGACAGCTCTCTCTTTGAGCTGCTCCCACAGCCCACTGCAGCTGCCACCTTTTTTATTCCCTCTGTCTCTCGTGCTTGGATGCCACCAAATGATACAGTCTCCCAACTGGGAGACGGGACTTGGAGCCGCTCAGGACTGTAACCCACGAGCTGAGTATCTCTGCCAAAACCCCACCCTGACTTTTGTTTTAATCTACCTCTTGACTGCTCAGTGAGACTCCTGAGCGTGGTGCCTGTCAAACAGCAAACAATCAAAGGTATTTGGGGAATTACCCAAATGTGTATAATAAGAACTATCTCAAGAGCACGCTATCAGCTTAGAGCCGACAACAAAATCAATGCAGAGCGTCTAAAACCTAAATCCAGCTTAATTACAGAGAAAGGCAAAAGATGAAGCATCCAGTTCTCCTCCTCCAGCCAAAACCACGAGCACCGAACGCACGGCTGTCTGGGGCGGACGGCACGGAGCCCCCGAGCCTGGCTGCGGGAGCAGAGCCTGGCTGCGGGAGCAGAGCTCGGCGCGGAGTCCCGGCCCGCCCTCCCAGCCGGGCAGGGATGCGCGTCCCCTCCGTGCGGCGGGGGCAGCGCGGGCACCCACCTGTGCGCGCCGCGGGGCTCGGCGGCGACAGCGGCCACAGCGGCGACAGCAGCGACAGCAGCGACAGCACCAGCAGCCCGGCGCCCATCGGGGCCGCATCTCCGCAGGGGCCGGGCAGGGCAGGGCAGGGCAGGGCAGGTGGGAGGAGGGAGGAGGGAGGTGGAGGAGGAGCCGGGCGGGCGATGCCGCTCCCGCCGTGCCGCTCCCGCGGTGCCGCTCCCGCGGGGGGAGCTGCGGGAGCCGGCGAGCGCCCGGTGATGCTGCGGCCACCGCGCCGTGCCGCCCCGACACTGTCTCCAAGCTGCGGGGTGATTTCTGCTGCACCCCTCAGTGCTTTCACTGATGAATAACTCTCCCTCGAAACCACCGTAAGACGTGAGTGGGATGCTCTTGCACACTCCCTCTTCTTTTTTTTTTTCTTCTTCTTTTTTTTTTTTTTTTTTTCTTAGAGGAAGCTGAAGGCTAACGTGGTACATCACTGAGTGTTCAAAGATACTATTTTCCCCACTACTTCGCATTTAATTGTATATTTGAAGATGGAAAGAGGCTATGGCGTCTCCATTCTTGGAGACACTCAAAATCCATCTGACAGAGCCGAGCATCCTGTTCCACCTGACCCCGGTTGGAGTAGGGGGGCTGCAGAGGCAAATCCCACCTCAGCATTTCTGGACTCGTGAGAAATAACATGTTTTTGCTTCGAACAGAGCTCTCACTGAGTGTGTATGGAGCTGCTCAGTGCAGCCCTCACTGAGAACAGGAGGTGAGGGGACCTGAAAGTGTGCACGCTGTGCTTGTGGGGTGCTACAGACTGAATACTTGGGGAGGCTCTAGCAGTTGAAGGTGCTGAGACATCAGCCCTTCTTCCCTTAGACGGACCTCTGCCAGCTCCTTTCCTGCCAAATGACCTGATTCACTGTCCTCCCACTTGTTATGTTCCCTTCAAATTTACCTTCTCCATCTTGGCAAGCTTTTGCTAGTTTTTGTTCTTTTAGTCCTTTCATCACCAGCCACTTCCCTCAGGCCTTTCTGTATAAAAGGAGTATCATGCGAACAAGAGCCAGGTATCAACACAACTGGTACAGATCAATCCACTGAAGTGATGGTCAGCATGGGTTGACTGGTGAAACAAGAGGAAATTATTATCTTGCTTGTTTATCTAATTCTAATTTGCAGAAGATGAGAAACTATACATGGTACATATATAGGGTAATACATATTGTAAGTATCCATATAGACATATACGCTATAGTGAAGCTCCTGATGGACCTCTCTCCCCAGTTGTTGTTTCCGTGTGTTCTACACTTGTTTCTCTCCCAATTAGCTGACTCTGCCACTCTGTGTCTTCTCTGCAATTCCTGCTTTTTTGCCTCTTTTGCTGTGTTAGGAAGGGGATACTTGGTGCCTTTGTCTGGGTACAGAGGCTCACTCTGAAAGTGTGGTGAGAAAATGAGGTTTCTAGCCTCAGTTTTGTCTCCACAGACTGTTCAAAGTTCAAATTTTCCATTTCTTTTTTTTTCTTGAAGAGAAAAAATAATGCCCTTTTCCTGCCAGAGTTTGGAACTGCCAATACAATTTGCTATGACCTCTGCCTCCATCTTCACCCATGACAGTGGAGCTTTGTTTCCATCATAATTTGATCTTTTTCCTCTCCATCTCTATTTTTTTTGTCTAAAATAAAAGATATATAAGAAATTAATGAAAGAGTAATCTCATTTTAGCAGGACACGATCTCTCTCATTTACATTACAACAAATTTGCATATAGACTTTATCTTCCACAGATTTACTCCAGATTGATTGTACACAAGAGTAGTTAGGAGTAGGATTTAGCTGCTGTACAAGGTGGCTAAAAGAATGAATAGCATGAAGAATTTATTCTTTATTATAGAAAAATAGTTCAAGAAGTTAACTCAGCTATACAATGGAAAAAGTCAGAAGAACATTTAGGATTATGTATCATAAATCAAAAAAAATCCAATCCTTGACATTTTGATTTATTCTCCTTTTTAGCTGGGTGTTGAGATGGTGTTTGGATAAGCTTCTGCCTTTGTCAAGTAAGTGTGAGAAAGAGATGATAATCTTTCCTGATAAGATGCTATATGACAGATGTTCAGGAGCAGTTTACTTCTCCAAGGGACTTGCTGGCAGGCTTGAAGGATTTTTTTCACCTGACATCCTTAGCCCCAGAAGCCCAGCAGGAGGGAGGAAATGCTGTGTTTGATAGGGTGGGGACTGTTAACCAGTTTGATTGCATCAATCTGGGACTGCAAGTGCCCTTTTTTATTTCCTTTCTCTTTCCCTGATTACAAGAGCTGCAGTTGAAACCAAGTCATAGTTGTGCTTTTCAACAATCTCCCTCTCATTCTCAGTACCATTCAAATTTCTGAGAAATATGTTTATTTTTGTGGAGCAGTGCACACACAGCTTTTGGCTCCAACACTACCTGTAATCCCAGGCTCCTTTCTCAGTCTCAGCTGCTGTTGGCAATTTAATTGAAAATTTGCCTTAGTGGGGCTGGCAGAGTCTGGCCTTGTGTTTCTGCCAGTTGATGGTGATATGTTGGCTGTGCTTGGGTGGTGACTTGCTGGGTGTGTTAGCAGGTGAAGAGTGAGGTAGATGGACTGCACAGATATTTATACAGACCATATTTATTGTCTGCAAGCAATAAGAAAAGCCCTGTTTGGACAAAATAGAGTTTCAGTCAAGATCATCACATCCTAGATGCATCCCACTAGATCTGGCCTGCTGTCAGTGAAGACAAGAACTTTTCTGAGACTTTTCCTCCTGACAGCAAATAGAGAGACGATCTTAGAAAATCAAGGGCCTATGCTTTACTCTGCAAATAGTTTAACTCAGGAGTGTAAATGAAAGAGTCATTTCAATGCACATAGCAGCAGACATTGCCAAATGTATTCAATAAGAACAACATAAGAACTAGAAGGAACTGGAAACTTCAGACATGTGGCCACAATCCAGTCCAGCCTTGCACAACTGATCTTTCTATAGAAATTTTTTAATTGTTGTAATTTAAGATGCAGGTAGGCCGCCTTGGACAATTTTTAAATTATACATGGAAAAGATAAACCTACACTGTTGCTCAGAAAACATTTCAAAAATTTTTGCCTTTGCATTCTTTCAACAGAGCAGTAGCAGTGTACTACTCTTTAAGAGGAACTTAAGAGGAATTTCCTTTCTTTAGAAGAACTTAAAGAAAAAGTACTTGAAAGCACTAAAAGGTGCTATCAGACTTATGTTTTGAAATCCAGATGTAGAACTGAGAAAGGTGCAGTTTGTGTTTTTTGTGCTTACTGTAGGAACAAATCTGTGTCTTGTGTAACCTGACCAACCACCTTGCAAGTTGTAAGAGGGATTTTTAGGTTTAACCAGTTGGTTTAGTGTTAAATTGGGATGCTTTCTTTCTGCTACTGTACAGTTTTGTGTCTCTCATATTTGCAACATCTTTTGCCTACTCATCAGTTCTCTGTTATTGAATCTGTATTCTGCCAGCCAGGTTAAAACTCAGGTGCAGACCACTAGGTTTTTCCAGTAGGTGCAATCAAGAGGCACTGGTCTTGCTGTTCAGCTCAGCAGAAGATTGATGGCAAGGTGTCTCTTTTGCTCATCCTGATACTTGTTGCTTTGCCAGTAAGTTCCTCTGACAATGTTCACATGGATGGGAAGACTGCCTGACTGCTAGCTTTGCTGCCCTCCATGCTGTTATTTAAAAACTTCTAGGGAAGTATCCAAAGGAAAATAAAACTGAGCTCATTTATTTGTGACACTTCCTTTCTGATTATGAAATTCACTCATATTTTGAAGAGAAATGTATACTTAGGCAACAGTAAGTTAAATAGCATTTTTCCCTTTTCTTATATATGAATCTATCAGAGTTCTCTTTCAAAGAGAAAGCTGAGAGTGAAATGATATTGTTCTGAGTGTTAGGGAAGAGAGTTTTGAGTGATGATTCATGTTCCTCCTGACAGAGTTTATAGGTCATTCCTCATGCTACAGTCGTTTCAGTGTAATAACAGTTACTCATCTTCCCACATAAAGTACCTCTTGTGAAAGTGATTCTTCATACTCGTTTCCTAAAATATTTCTGTCATTTACTATAAAAGATTATATAAAAGTTTACAATTTTCAAGGTATGCAGAACAGCAGTTATTTTCAGTCATAGGCTGAAAGAAAAGGATCAGATGTTTGTATTTCTTTAAGACCTTGGATAAAGAGTTTAACAGATCTCATTTAAACAAAGTTCTTTTTCAGAACTTTGGAAAAATAAACAGCCCAGAAAGTCCTGCTTTTACTCACAGTGAACTGAAACACCTTAAAAATTGCTTCTTTGTAATTTGATTGACTAAACAAAATAAGTAGTCTTAACTCAGAGGTAAAACAATCAGCATCAATAAAAAAACCCACATTCTTATACACAGCTGTGATTAGGAACATACCCACACAGCTGTACAGGGAGCTACCTAAAGTTCAAGCTCAAATGAATGACAGTAGTACATATTCTAAACCCCCAAGATAGTTCAGTTGGGTTTTTTGCAAATGCTTTGCCTTTTATCTCTTACAAAATGCTTCTGATAACTGCAAACATGACCAAGGATAAAATTCTCACCTACAAAGAGCCAGCATGTGTAGAGATACTTTGTGGACATATACATCCTTCTGTGTTCCTGTCCCCTTCTAAAGAAGCCAGAATATCAGCCCTGTGTCAAACAAGGTGGTCCCACCTGCTGAACCTCATCATCACCATGCCATGGGTTAGCTGAAGGGAGTCTATTCGGGAGAGTCCCTCCAGTGTCCCTGGAGCACTAGGCTTTGTGACTTTTGGAACCCTAACCCTAAGTGGAGCAGTAAAAGCAGATGTTTGCTGAAGCTGAGGTTCCTAGCACATGGTTTTTGCTACACACGCACCTTTTCTTGATCTTTTTGACAGTGAAATCAAAAAGTAAAGGTCTCCTTACAGAAAAAACACCCTTTCTTCTGAATACTCCGTATCTCCTTCTTTTGACAGTCCCTCTAAAATTAAACTGCTTATTATAAGGTTTACACTCCAGGAAATCACAGTAAGCCTTCCAGTGATCACGCTTGTTAATACCTTCGACAGAACTTTTCCTTGTCTCTAATTCAAAGAATAGTTATGATTTTCTATCATATTACTTGTAGGAGGATGTGGCACGTGTTCTTGATCTGACTCAGTCTACTGATACTACCAAAACCAGTAACTATTGCAAAGATAGAAATAAAAGTAATTCTTCCACCCTCCTAAGTCACAGGTGCAGAACTAATTTGAGTAGTGTGTTCACAAATCCTGATTTGAATAGAGCCCAGAACAACTGACCAAACCACTGAGCACAGCCAAGACCACTCCTGATTTGTAAAACCAAATCCAAAGTGAGTTCACTGAGATGGAAAAAGACTAACTGTGACTGGGAAGTAATAGTCATAATAATCAGCACTAACTCTGACAGAGCTTGACCCAGGACACTCACTGAAGCAGAAAGTGCTCTGGGAAATGTTTGAGCTCAACAGACTGCAAGAGGAAGTTTACCTCTGAGTTAATGAAAGATTAAGTGCAACTCCCAAGAGGTCTCTCATGAACCTTCAGAAAATCATGATGGTGATGATACGCTAAAAAATGTGGCTGTCCTGCAAACCAGACTTCTTAAATTGCTTATCAGAAACATTAATAACCTTAAGGTACAGCCTTGTAGGACAGAAATCAGTCTAGCAAACACCTGGAATGGGACAGAAACCTATTCCTGTCTGGGTTCTAAAAGGCCAACCTGTCCTTCATACTATGGCTCCTGGCCTAGAAACCACAGACAGGTGTCTCAGCTACCTCCCCTGCTGCTATATGCATCTTTCCTGACCTGAGAAGTAGGGGAATGACGCAATCCCATCTGGGTTTAGATCAGACATCAGAATTTGTGGGCTTACTCTATGTTCACAAATGATTTTTGAACACCTGCTGTTTTTTTAATGCTTGATGTTTGTGGTGCTACCACATCTGCATGGCTAACATGCCTGAGCTTCAAAAAGTCTGATTTTGAGTCATCTGTTCACGTGTTTGCATTTCAAAAATAGCACCTATTTTAGGTCTTCCTAAAACAGGGGAAGACACCTC
Organism: Pyrgilauda ruficollis; assembly: GCF_017590135.1. NCBI lineage: Eukaryota > Metazoa > Chordata > Aves > Passeriformes > Passeridae > Pyrgilauda > Pyrgilauda ruficollis. The sequence continues at coordinate 14,943,492 of NW_024523648.1, read as the reverse complement.
ACAGAGATCTTTGTGTGATTAGTGCTGCAGACAGCAAGAAAGTCAGACATAATTATTAAGTTCCCAAAGTCAGTCATGTCTTTGAAATCAGATAAGCCTGGATCTGGATAACTCGTGTTGTCAGGACTCTTTATCACGTGGGCAGTAAGACTGGGGCAGCCACAGACAGGGCAGAGTTCCCTGCAGGCAGCTGGATGCAATGGCCATAACAGAGGTAGGTGCGACGTGTCCAGAATTGTACTTACGGTGTGCCTGCTGTGGGGATCACCCTTTAGGCTGTGGCCTAACGCAGTCTGCTTAGCCCAGGCAGTGCTGCCACCTCAAAATTAGAAGTGCAAAATATGGTCATACTCAAGAAACTGTGAATAAAGAAGTCAAGCATTCAAAAGCTTTGCTGTTGCAGTGCTGTTACCTCCCCTTGGGAACAGAGTAGAAACTGTCCTTTTCAAAGTGCTACCACCCTGTTATGATAATGTAACAAAGAAAAGGAGAAACATTGCAAATGCTTAATAAATCATAAGAGACAGCTGAAACAGTTACTCAAATGGATGGAGAAGGCTTTTTCCATATAAATAATGAATGGCTTCTCCTGTGAAAATGGCAGATATCACACATGCATAAGAGGGAGCGATGTCACTCCAGCAGTGTTTTGTTAAGGAAGGAGAGATCCCTAAAGGCAGGATTTTGTCCTAACAGTCAAAAAAAAGTGCTTCCAAGCGGAGCACAGGTGATATGACATGGCACTTCCCATCATCTTGGGAATGGTGCTGTGCAGGGCAGGGAGCTGGACTCAATGAGCCTTGTGGGTTCCTTCCAACTCAGCTTATTCCCTAATTCTGTGAATAGTTGTTACTATGATGCACACAAGTCCCTTGAAGCACGTGGAAGTAGATGGTGATTTTAAAGCTCGCAGAAGCAGGAACACGGTGTGTGAATGTGTAAGTATGGTGAAGTTTACACAGCAAAAATTTAATGAGGCTACGAACTAGAAATTATCTATAGGAATCACTGCCCTGTTTTTCAGAGGCTAGAGAGTAAATTTGCATTTACAGTAACAGCAACGTCTTAAAGAGAAATTTTGCTTCCATTATAGTTGTTCAGAAAATAAGCAAATACCATCGCTTCTGAATAAAGTTTCTGTTACTTTCATCTTTCCTGCTTAACTCCAGTATCAGACTATTAACCCTTGAAATCAAGCTTTTACAAGTATTTTGGTGCTTGAGAAAATGGAATGAAGAAACAAATAGCCTATAAAGAAACCATAATGGTACAATTTTGGAAGCATTAGCTATAACTCATGCTGTTAACTTCTGAAGGAAGAAAACATTGATGCCATTTGTTTTTTATGCAATGGTAAAGAAATCAATATGACCACATAAATGCTTGGTAGCATGAATACTTGAGTCACTATAAATTCTATTAAATCTATTTCCTAAAATGTCAACAATTCATCTCTGCAGAAAAATACAAAACACATTGGAGCATCTTAGCCTTAGGAAAACAAGTACTAAGTTTATATTTGCTGCAAGAATCTCAGAGATTTTAAGGATAATTTTTATTTGTGTTTTCTTCTATACTAGTTCTAATTTTAAAAAACCTAATGAAAGAATATCTGTATTATTGACTTAGAGCAGTGTTATTTAGAAAAGTTGCACTCAATGCATCAAATTACATTTAAAATTAAGTACTAAACAAAGAGAAAATATACAGTCAAAGCTGAAGTTGTAGGCCAGAGTAAGATTAGTCTAAAAATGAATATCCAATTAGCGAATTGCTGAGGATGTGCAAGCCCTTTGCAGGTCTCAGCAGTGGCCTGCCAAATAGATGGTAGTATTCATCTCTCTGAAAAAGCAAGAATAACTTAAATGTAGAGAATGGATATGTGTTCGAAGTTGGCTTCTCTTCTTTGCTGTTATGATGTGAAGAACTATCCATTAATTTGTTTTTCATTTTTGCCTTTCCACATAGAAGATGCTTTTATTTTTGACTAATGTGCTTCCTTCTCTTAAGAGTTTAAATGTCAGGTTGAGAGTTACTCCTGATTTCTGCTGGATTTGCTGAAAGCCAGTGAATGTGCTGAGTTCACATCTGCCTTACTGTGTGCATTTGTCTCTATGACAAAGTGGTTTTTTCCTGTTACACACTCTATGACCACAGGCTGTTTCTAGGCTTCTCCAGCTGTTTACTACTCATAGAGTTCACTCACCTGGCTCTTTCTCAGTGCAAAGGTTGCAACAAACCAGTCCATGAAGATGTGTTGAAACTCCTTCTGATGATGCCACATGATGCCAATTTATCAATTACTTTCATATCATAAAATATTTATTCAGGTGATAGTGGAAATGTAGTTAGAAATCATTATAAGAACCCAGGAGGACTCCATCCTTTATTTTTCCTTTAGAAGGCTCATGTCATGACGCTTCATACTTTTTTCTGGGATGGAATGATTTTCTCGGTCAGAAGAAGTGTTAGGGTAAAGGTTAGAGTTTCTTACTTGGCTTAGACAGATAAATCTTCCCAGGATGGGCATCCAATATAAACTATTTTTTTCCTCTATCAGTGCCCTTACTCCTTTCCCTCTTTTTCCAAAATGTTCAAATGAACTAAAAAATTTACCAAAATAGCAACTGGATGTCACCATTTCCTTTTAATATCTACAGCACCTTTTTACTGCAATATTGCAACTTTTGTGGATGATCTATGAACCCAAGCTTAAAGTCCCTACCAATAAAGTCCTTGGGGACTTTGAAATGAAACTAAAGTAATTTTCAATATGGAATCATTTTATTGTGTGGGTGCATCTGCGCATAAAGTTTACATTGGACTCTGAGCGGCATATAAAGGCTTGTGAGAGAAATTAGGCTAAGTAAAGCACTCATCATTAATCACAGTACTAAACAAGCATGAGCGCTGGAGAATGAACGCAGCTGCCACTTCATTTATCTTGCTGTCAGAAGGTAACTCTCCTACAGAGAGAAGCTCAGAAGTGGTGGCTTAGGTTCTTTTGTGTCTCTCAGCTTGCAGAGAATATATATGCTCATATATCTTAAATGCACATCTACATTACATACATAAATGTTTTTACATTCAAAAACATGCGCACATTTTTCTACTGCTGTGTGTCCACTGATGTTTGTGTTCTCAGTAGTCCTAAACTCTACTTTGGAGCTTAAAAGTGAGAGATATGCCAGTTTATTTCAATACTTATTACTGATTTTTGTATAGTCTGAGTTTCTGGCTCAAATACAGAAATCTTTCCTACAGACTCACTGTTGAGTTACCTTGTATGATAACTTTCATCGGTTCACCCCTCATGGAGATGTGATGTGTAAGTAGCTGCTATGGTATATCAGAGTATCTTAGCTTCCATTTCAGAGTGAATGTGTGATGCTGGAAGGTGATAGAACCTATTTTCTCATTTTCTTTGGGAAAAAAAAAAAAAACCCAGAAAAATGAATTACAAGTTACTGAAAGTCTCCAAGTGTTATTTTTATAGTGGCTGTTTGTCAAAGGATGTTCTGAAGACAAACTAACAGACAGCTTGTCATATACTAAGTTTATAGGGCAACAGACTCTGGTGTCTGGTCTTCCTTAGTCTGACCTTTTGCATGACAGCAATAAATCAGTTGCTTTCCATGTGTCTTGTATTTTCCCAAGCTCTTGGGAAAAGGATGATTGAATAGGAAGAATTAGTGCTGCTGCATAGGATTTAGCATAATGGATAGATCATTAACCTTTTAAGTCTGGTATCCTGGCTTCCAAACTGGCCTACCATGGCTGCTTCAAGGAAGCAAAAATCTCCATACAATAGCAGGGGTGGTTTGTGCAGGCAAGGAAGGAAGGGTGGCACTGCAGCCGCAGTGGGACAGCACTGTGAGTTACACAGACCTCAGGAACATACACAGGGACATGTCACATCTATGGCTTTCTCCACACAGCACAGCCAGAGCCAGGCACTCTCTGTGACAGGGTTATGCTATCCTGTGGTGTCATCTAGACCTATATGTGAGGTACCTGAGACGCCTATAGCAGTGTGTCTGAGGGAACAGAAACTCTGTGTGGGCTAAAAGTAGTCAGGTGGTTTGCTTTTTGGGGCATTTTCATTACTACCTTGCTAAGAGCTAGTTTCAAGCCAGCCAAGGAGTGGACACCTAAACACTGATGCAGGATCTGCACTTATTTTGATGGCAGTTTTTGATCTCAGCCAAGAACTTTTCAGGAGAAAAATACATCACCACCTAAAAGGACAGAGATACCCATACACAGCACTATGGTAGCTGATAATATCAGATACTCTGGTACCATTTCCTTGAGTATCCAGGACGCCTGCAAGAACACGTATACGGAGACCTATGTGTTACAGAGAGAGCTGAAATCTCTTTTGCAGTGGCAGATGAAGACCAGGCAGGATACCCTCACTACCTAAAATGTACCTGCTTCCCTGATTTAGGCAACTACATCCTGTCCCTGATGTATGATAGAGTCCTATTAAAGTTGGAATTCAATGTGGAAAATAAATAAAGTTTCTCATCTCATGTTGGATATTTGGTCTGAAAGAGCCTGCTCAAAGGTACAGTTTCACATCCATTTGGTTTGAAGTTACTTCACAGCATGTGCTGCAACACTTGAAAATGTATGTCAGAGGACTCATCTTGATAGGGCTTTCCATGAAAGAAAACAGCTAGATGTAGACAAAACTAGATGGGTGACACATAATCAGATCAACCTCAAAAGTACCAGCTAAGCATGTTCTTAATTTCTGCTAATTTTGATGAGCCCACACTGAAAACATAATGTAGTTTATGCATCCATAATGTAGTTCAAAATTATAAAATCTATTAAAAAAAAAAAGATTTTATGCTCCAGGAGCTTTAATTCATGTCTTAACAACACCCCACACTGGTCATTATAATGCTTTGTGTGTTGTCTTGCCATCTGCCTACAGAGAGAAGTTACAGTCCCATTACATTATACTGTTGGTAACGTGCTAAAACACAGGAAAATATCTGAGATGTTTTCAGCTTGATTGATGGTGCTGTGATATTTTCTAAAACAATGGTAAAGGTAGCAAGTGTGCCAATTTGAGCTGACTTACACCTTACATTAACAGTGTCATGGAAATCTAATTGTGATATTTTGTACTTCCTCATCTCTTAGGGTGTGTTCCTGCAAGCAGCAATAGCACAAGAGGTCAGAGCAACAATCTGACTTTAAAGTAACGGAGAAAAGGCATAAACTTGTTTCTAGTCATAGTAACTCCTCCTTCTAGCAAATCTCATGTGAAAGTGGGGAATTTACAGGCGGACCAAAGCTGCAGTCTGACTGCTGGGGCTGCCTGCTTCAGAGATGATTGAGTATGTAGCCAGTTGCTTGGATGCCTGGGTTCTCTGTGTGTGTGTGTTCATGAAACTCTGTACAAAACCTCTGAGCATATATTAGGTAGAGATTTCTCTTTTAAGAATTGGCTATTCATGTTTAACCCTGCTCACCAGATGTTTTACTGTTATTCCCGAGTGGGAATACTACTTGCCCACTGCCTGACTAATCTCACCTGAAGAAACCTTCTATTTCTGTACTCTTCTCAAGTCATGTCCTTACTGGTCTGGTTTTCCTGCTGTGCAAAAGCTTTTATTAGTTGTATTAATAGTGTAAAAGCAAATTGTTTAAATAGCAGCAAGCATCACAAACATCTGTTTCCACCAGTTGTCTTCTGTCACTGGCATGTGTACTCATGTACACGTGTAACAGGCTTCACCCTTGGGAAATCAGATTTTCAACTCCTACATTTGCTTTGTGCTCTGCTGATTTCAGCAGATCAGGTGAGGAGTGGGAAGCTAAGCTTGTCCTATAAAGACAAGTGAAAAAAAAAATCAGAGTGTAGAGCTAGCTGTATGGGAAAACTTCATCCGGTCTAAAGTTCACAGTTGACCCACAGAGATTTCCTTGCATGGTCAGGGTGTGAGTGTCAAGAAACCAGAGGACTGTCACATTGTTTCTCCATGACTTCACCTTTGAGGAGATGCAGAAGTTCAAGAGGAAAGCAAGGATTTTTACCTCTTTAGGTTTCTCTGGAAAGATCATGGATACGGTATCTAATGGCCACATTTGAAATGCTGTCAGAAACAAAACACAGTTTTAAAAACAAGATAGGTTGTTTTCCAGCTCGTCTTGTTCTTGTCAGCAAAAACTTGTTTTTCAAAACCAGTTCTTGTGTTCAAGCACATGTATTCTTTTGGCAACTCACAAGATGCTCTGATGTGGTCTGTTTTCTTCTCCTGTCTGCTTCCTGCAGACAATTGCTGGTCACGACATGGCTGCAAAATTCTGCACTTCTGACAGGGCTCCATGGGATGGGGAGACAAATAGGATTCATGCCCTGCAACACAGCACTGCAGCACTCACTATTGTAATACGTCGTTTCTAGGCATCGTGCTTCATGCAATGCACAATCTCCAGTGAAGTGCCTGAATTGCTGGGGAGAAGTCTCTTCCTTATTACCATAATCTCAGACTGGAATTTTTATGTATCTTGCCTCTCTTGTTATAATTTGCACTGTTGCACACCCCGACTGCTGCTTTCGTGCTTTGCCTTTGCCTTCCTGGCATGCTGGAGGGCCTGGAGAGAGTCTGAAGCTGTCCATGCATCAAGTTATTGAAGGGGAAAGGTGACAGGGCAGGGCTTTCATCCCATCCCTGTTGTTTGCAGGATCGGGAGTGCATGGATGCTGGAGGGATGCTGCTGCTCCCTTACAGGTGCAGCCTTTAGGACAGTCTGAGAGGGGACTCTGCACTGCTGAAGCTGTGCAGCTCCTTGGGAGGTAAAGATGGGTGTCACCAACATCATGCTGTGGGCACTGCAGTGTGTGCCAGGGGCTGTGCCAGGCCCTGCTGGGCTGTGCCCAGACGGGAGCAGCCCACTCACGCTGTGTTTCAATGCACTCCTCCAGTGAATTAACCTGGTTTCTGCTGGGCTGTTGGGGTCCACTCCAGCTAGCTATGGACTCTTGCCCACACAATACTTCACAGACGAAGATAAAAGATTGAGAAGCGCTCTTCTCCATGTGGGAAACATTCTCTCTTTATTCCAAGAGACACGCCAGGGGGACAAACCCATGGGAGAAAGAGGGCGTTCCCTGGCAGCAGGGAACCTTTATACCCTGGAGAATAGGGACAGAGGCAGAGATCCACAGCCAATGGGATACCAGTGAGGAGTGGTGAGGGGAGGGGTGACCCAGGGGAGAGACCACCAGGGGGTACTGGGGTGTGATGGGGGAAAGGGATAACAAACCACATGATATAACATAAGCTATAGAGGACAATATAAAAACTACTCTGTGCAAATTTCCAATCTCCCAGTGCAAAACAACAACTAAATAAACTATCTAGTGCAACACAACAGTCCAGGAGGTGGGCAGTGGCAGGTGCACAGTGGGAGGGTGAAATTGGGCCATGGTAACCAGCATGTTGGCTGGAGTGGCTCTCTCTTGTCTCTGCAGTAACATAAAATACAATAAAATTTACCAGTGCAAGGAAGCACAATGTCATGTGAGCACCAGAAGCACTGAGTTGTGAAGTAGCTTCTTTCAACTTTCTTGTCTCTGACCAAGGAAGTTGTAAGTGAAATAAAGAAATACTGATTTAAACCCTCTCACCACTGGTGTACTTTGAGTGTTTTGCAGATAATGCTTTTTATTTTTCTTGTGAGTAAACTTCAAGCCATTTGGTATCTGTGTCCATATTTATTCTGACAACTAACATTTATGTCAGGATGGAGAGAGGAATTGTACACAAGACAGTGGTAGGGATGTGAAACAACACTATGAGGTTCCAGCAGCCAGAAAAATATTCTTAATTTTACTATAGATATCCTTTCTACTACAGTTGATAATACCACATATAATTCACTTCCAGAAAACATTGCCTCAGTTGGCACAACAGGCATTTCCTGCACATTTTCTGTGGACTGCAGGTTTTTTGCAGGAGTCACAGCTCTTCTTTAGTTGTATACTTCTCTGTGCCTGAGGAGCCAAGTACTGTGCAAGGTAACAGGGAATAATAAAACTAATTTCACCTCAACATAAAGTTCAGCACAGTCAAAAGTGCTGCTGCTTCATTCAATTGCCTTCATATGCAATAGTGTCATTAATAGGAATCTGTTTTTAAATTACAACAGTGGTAAAAAAGTCAAGACATAACAGTGGTTGGTACATCTCAAACTGTAGGTTGAGTGTCTACATTTTTGCAGGCCTGAGAAATAAATGAATTGAGTTTTCTGCTGAAACACAGAATATACTTTTTAGGGGGAAAAATTGAAAAAGCTTGCTGCTTTTTTTCCCCCCAATAGTATGGAATAGAATCACAGAATATTCTGAGTTGGAAGGGACCCACAAGGATCATCAAGTCTAACTCTCAAGTGAATACTGAGATCAAACCCACAACCTTGGTATTATTGGCATCATGTTCTAACCAGCTATGTTAATTTTGGTGTTTTCTTCCAAGTAGCAAAAAGAAAAAGGAATGTTCTTTAGTCATTCTAGGGCTTACTCTAGGGCTGACTTTCTGTTGCTGAGATAGCTGGTCTGTAACTTCCTTTTGAAACACAGCTTGCCAGAATAGATCTTTCCCCTTAAAATAACTTGGCACTTACAGCCCTGGCTGATCTTTAACCACTGAACCTGTTGACTGTGATATAAACTCTGCCATTATCTTCCTTGCAAAGGAAGACTTATGTTCAAATTTGGCATTCATATATTACTTTGACAATTATTTTTGTGTGACAGGCAGTATCACAGAAGTCTAGTATTTGAGGCCCTGAAATCACAGAAAACAAAATCCAGTTCCCTGCATTGCCCACAAGCTCTCTGTGTAATCCTAGCAATCGCTTAGTTCAAAGGGGATTGCTTGTACATGTTTACAAATACCTCTGAATACCTTTACAGACTGGATTAGTGCTCTTCCCTGTTTCACTTGGATAGTACAAACACAAGTACATGAAAGTATTTAAGGCACTCTGAAAGTAGGGGTATTTAGAAGATTAACTCCCACTGAAGTCAATAGTTTTTGAATGGTGTGTTCCCCACAGGAACATGTTTTTTCTTGCCTAGGAAAGATGAGCTCTCCTAGCTGCCTTGCTCTTTCAATGACTGTGGTCTTCGTGGTCCTGCAAAGATGCTCCATGTTTCAGACATTTCTCATGGCCCAGAAAGAAGGTGCAGCAAGTAACTCTGCAGAAGTCCTTCAGCTGCTGATCGATGGCACGGTGGAACCGCGGGTGGTCAGCCTTGCTTCATGTCACCTTTTATCTCCCTACCACAACTATTTGCTGGTTAGGATGAGTTGTAGCTCTCTGGCACTAAGACTGATTCTTGGGACTCCATAGATGGAAAGGCTTTATCATTCCATGCTTGAGGAGCTTATTCACTGCCACAGTTCTACAGTTCTGTTAATTATTTTCTCTGCATTCCCTTTTTCCTCTGACATTGTCATGTCTCAGGACACAGCTTGTGCCTGAACTTTTTTTTTTCCTGAAGTATCAGTGATATAGGAAAGATTATTCAGCTGAATCATTCAAGGTTTTTGTTTGTTTGTTTGTTTGTTTTTAAACAGAGAGTCTCCCAACTAGCTGAAAACTCAGAGGTTGGAGGCCTCCAAATGCATATCAGCAGCTGTGTGGGATGAGGGTTTCCAGCTCTGGATTCAGACAGGGAAGCAATCTGCTTGCATCTCTCCATGCTAAGATGTGGAAATGACTTCACTGTTCCACATACTGTGGTTGGAAGCATTGGAATGATCCAGTGATGATGTCTTGCTCATATATTTTCTCTATTCCTTGTCCCTGTCCTCGATCTGGGGCTGAGGACCCCAGACTTCTATCTGCTCCTGAAGCAGAGGAAAGAGCAGAGCATAGCAGCTGATGGGCGCAGCTGTGATTAAGGCACTGCATTTCTCCTGTCTTGCCACAGCATGTCAGTATAATCCCATATATGGTTCAGCCACAATTCTTTTTATAGTTCCTTGGTTTATTTAGAAAACACTGCCTTGGGATTTGGGATTTAGCTGTTTTCTTTTCAGCTTTAATTTGTTCTCTAATCTGTGAAGTAACAGCTGCACGCACTGACTAGAAATGTATATCTTCTGAGAAAAGTAATGCAGACTTGTTTCAGGAATAAATCCCTCCTTTTTATACTTTTTTTTAAAAAAAAGGACAGCTCAAGTATTCATCAAAGGCTCAGTTGTGAAATGTACTTTTCCAGGACTGGCTCCTGCCAAGCTAGATATACTTATCAATGAAAAATTAAATTACACCCTATGATTGTGGTTTGATTTTTTTTTTTAATTTGAAGTTTTTAAATTAGAATTTTCTTCACAAAATAATTCTGATTTCTCCATAGTAGTGAAATATTCACATCTGGTGTTCACATCATGCAGACCATGGCTAAAATGCTGTCCCTAATCAAGTGAGCAGATGACGTGTGTCATTTTGTGAAGTTAGCCTTTGGACTGTGAAAGCTGGCTCTGATTTTGGCACAGCCTGTAGCAAGCAGGGAGCCCCTCCAAATAACTGTGATACCATCCCAGACTTATGGTCATCCACACCCATTATGTCCAGTACACTCACAAGTACCTGCTCAGTCCTTGCCTAAAGCCATGAGTAATTTTCTTTGTGAGGGTTAAATACACAGCCTCCTGAGTCGTGACAGTAAATGCAAAACGGCCAAGAGGGAAGAGTAAACCTCTCACTCTTTTCTCCAACTTTGCCACTAGGAAACTGAAAATAGTTTGGGGGAATTCTGTCTTCTCCAAATCCCAAGGATGCCCTAGAACTTGAACCCACCGGAACCGCTGTCTTTCTCTTGTTGAGTTTGTCCATGCTGTTCTCCAGCTAACTGCTTTAAAATGCTTTAAGGACATAATCTTATGTCCTTAAAGATTATGGACATAATCTTATGTCCTAAAATTATGCCCATAATCTTATGGAAGGACATAACCTGCAAAAGTCTAGATAAGTGCCTCAAAACTTGCTTCTACTTAAGGAATATTACATTAATACAGTATGTTTAATAATGTAAGCAGCTAATTTCTTTGTTCTGCTGTGCCTGCTTGTAGGTTGCTGTCTGCATAACGTGGGTGTAATGTCTTCCAGTGTCCTCTTTTGGCCTGCTGTTTGTGTCACTTCAGTCTTCAGCTTGCTCAAGTCTTGAGATTCATTAGAAATACTAGCACTGGTGTTTGGATTGTAAACATTAAGCAGATGTTTTTAATCTTGACTGTTTGTGGGAGTACACCCTGTTCTGCACTGTTCCCCAGCTGCAGTGAAGTGCAGAGTGGGAGTTAATACTCAGTTTGCTGCACGTAAACCTCAGTGAGCTGTTTGTATGCTCATGCTTACGCAGCAGAAGTTTCTTGGGTGTTTCTTTTCTTCTTTTCTAGCCAGCACAGCAAGGAAACAAGGGGTTGTGAAGTGTAACTTGTGGAACTTGCACAGTGTGAGCGGGAGCAGAGCCCCTGGAGCAGGGAAGAGGCCTAATCCAAGGCAGGGGAGGCTCTTTGTTCTCTTGTCACTGTAATGCTGATCTGAATGTTGGTGAAATCACAGGGCCTCTTGTCATTACCAAGAAGCTGAGAGTGACTGGAACAACTCAGCTTGTGAAGTAAGGCTGATGAATGTGCAGAGCAATGTCCTCTTTTTGCCTCCTGCCTCAGATTACGTGGCTAGTGCTGCATTCCAGGCAGGATCGTTGAATATTACATACTGAACTGTACTGCCTTCAGAGAAATAGCACCTCACTAAAAGCATTCCCAAAGGTCACTGATTGCAGTATGAGCTCTGACTGCATGTGTTAGATAAAGATTGAGCACAGCTATCAAGGACAATTTTCATTCCTGTCCTACTCCAGGAAATTTAGACATGGCATTGGAAATCTCACAGCCTGGAAATTTAAGGACACAAGGGGCTTTTTCCCACAGAGAAGAGAATGTTATTTTATTTTTTCACTCAAAAACCAAAATGCTGTCAATGATATTTTAATAAGTGGTATTTTTTCCTCTCAGCAAAATTCCAATTTTTCATTAAAAGTATTTTCCTGGAAGTGGTTTCATTGATACTCTCCACATGCAGGGCAGGGGCTTATAGAAAATCAGCTGAAGCTTCTATGCTATTCTGTTTGCCCTCCCCTGTTTGGCTTATTTCCCCACCTTACACCATAACATAACTGGCTATTCTTGGACCTTGAGAGATTGTGTTTCAGTGCATGGCTCTTCTGTTTGGTCAGATTGACAGCTTCACTCTGAAATGTAACTTTTCTTGCTTCATCTGGAAGAAAAAAAAAAATCTTTTTTTGTTATAATGGTCAGTCATGGTAAAAACATGGACAACATAATGTTCCTTTGGATGACTGATGGTAATTTAAGTTGGTTCTTTCAGCTGTCTTTAATATACAGCAAGTATAATAATCAGGCAAAGTGCCTTTTCCCAGTCCTAACAGGCTTTCCTCCAAGGCATGACAAACACTGTGTTTGCACACACTGAAAGGATCACACAGCTGCAGTAGCTCTTGCTTTTTGTGCCTCTGGTTCTTTTTGAGGTCATAGCAGAGCTGGTAGAGCAAGGAGGAGTATGGCTGGAACATTCAGAATAACTGATCTCACTGCGTCTCCCAGGTGGATTTCCTAGTTCTGGGCATGTCCTGCTCAGCTCTTCCCATTGCTTGTGCTTGACCCCAGCCTCTTGTGTTTTAAAATCTTCAGCACTCAAAGTACATTGCACTTTATATCACTGTGTCTCCTGTAATTTCAGGGAATCTGTCTTTTTGTGGCAAACACCAGCAAGGAGCAAACTGGCAAGAAATAATGTCCTTGTGTGCTCAGGGATGGCATAATTATACATCTTGTGTAACTTGAGAGGATTTTACTATTTCTTTAGTAAGTTTCTGCATTTTAGCATAAATTTTCATGGTGCTTATGAATGGAGAAATATTTCACTGAGAGAATCAGCTTCAACAAAGTATTCAGAATGAATGTGATAAAAAGAAGTACCAAACTGGGTCAGTCAGCTTCTGGAGTCTCTTCACATTCATTTTCCAGAGTTTCACTCATCCTACTCCATTTTCCACAAGACAGTTCAAATTTAAAAGTGATCATTCAAATATAAACATAATCATTCAAAGGCAAAGAGAAGGTCCTTGGCACTAGAAAGGCTACTGTGCCCAAGGTACCCTGCAACTCCAGTGTACATATCAGCATTATTTCATCCCCATTACCAGGCTTTCTCCTCAGATTTGTTAATGTAACCTTACAAATCAAATACACATGACTTCAGGGTCCAGCTTATACCTGGTAAATATCCCATTAGTACATTACAGTAGTATTTCAGGGACTGGAGTAGAGCTTCAGTCACCCAAGCACAGATGTTGTGTGCATGACTCCGGCTGCCACCCCCAGGATGTGAGGATCTCGTGCAGATTCCTCACTGTATCTGCCAACCATGCATGAATTTCTCTCTCTGGCTTTAGAAATCTTCTCTGTAATGGCTCTTCTCCCTCTAAGGTTGCTGCTGAAATAGCTGAAATTGTCTCTCTGACCAGAAGACATCTATGTTGTGTCCTTATAGGTATGTCTTCTCCTTGACTATGGACACATATGAAAGAATTTTACTCCATAGAAGCATGGGTTTCCTTTTCAAAGGCAGAAACTGCTTAATGTCTGTGCTGTTCATCAAATTACTTTGCTCCTATTTTGTATGCTTGTTGAAATACATGTTTCTGCTCTAATGCTGCTTCCCAGCCCCGGTCTATGTGTGCTTTGTCTTCTTTCCTTTTCTGTCTTTTCCAGCAGTTTCTTCTCCAGGTTTATGTCTCTGAGTCCCATTCCACTCAGAACACGATTTCACAGACCCTCTGGAAGTGTTTAAGTTTCATTTAACACAGACAACACTATTGTTTATCTTTTTGCTGATATATTTTAGGAGCTTTATTCTTCCAAATATAAGAGTTTATATTAAGAAGGTAGCCTGGAAATAAGACCTTAGCCCAATAACAATCATGTTCTTGTCAGCTATTCAACATGCCCAGTGTCACCTAACAAGCAATGTTAAAAAAAAATTCTTCTGTTGTAAAAAATGAAAAACAAGAGCTTTCTTGGAAATTTGTATGATTTATGATTTCTTACATGCAAAAATAATTTTAAAAAAGATTAGAAAGACATTGCCTGAAATACATAAACTAAATTCATAACAATTTTCCTGATGCTGCTTTGTGGGTATAACAATTTGCACAATGACTCTTATTTGTCGTCGTGTTCCTATGTTTAAAAGTAAGTACATTTCTGAAGAGTCTGGTCCTCAGTGTGATACTCCTGGACTGCATTTTTTCATTATTAAGGATATTTAGGTAACTCAACATCAGGGCCCCAGTGCCTCAGAAAAGAGCAAAATGTTCAAAAATTTAAAACTGTCTTCACTATTTATCTCAGATCATGGAACCTTTTCAGGTATTTCTTTCCTTGTAAGCATCGCGGCTCAGGCTTCCTATTTTTCCCCATCCCAAATCAAAATTCTGGTAGCAATGACTTCTTCAACTGGGTTTTCAGTGGAATAGACACGTAACACAATAAAACAACCAGTGACTTCATAATTTGGGGAATTACATTTTAAAGGGTTTTTTTTTTCCCCTTTGGAAACCTTTTACAAAAGATTCTGAAAACAAGTTGCAAAGGAGACTGTAACTTTCCTGATCATGAACACCAGTGTCATTTCTTTCCCTTCCCTTCTCTCCAGAAAGTACCCTTCTTTTGTCCCCTGTGTCCTTTGTCATAGACTACTACTCAGGAGTTTGAGATTTCTCCTTTTTTTTTTTTTACAGGCAGGTTTTACAGATTAGTATCTTTGATCCTTGTAGCAAACATTGGAATCCAGAGAAAACCCCGCCTATTTATGATTAATTCCCTGCAGTCTGGAATACTTCCTAATGTCTAACAAATCTGTGGCAAAAGCCAAATGTCATTTCACAACAGAACTCCACCCTAGGCCACGAAGTGGTTCTTAGCTGAGATCAAGCCATGCAAGTGTGAAAACCCCAGGTCCACATCTGATTACAGCAGATACATGGGAGGTATGATACATGGGACTGGCCAGATGCTGCACCATATGATAAACACCAAGGACCATGGCATCCTATAAAACTGGACATTTATATGGTACATCTGGCTATGCATAATCTTCTCCTAATTTATAAGGCTGGAGCATCTGGTTCATTGCTGTTGCTCTATCAGCTTTTCTGGAGGCCTGTTCTTGAATTTCTGGTAGCTGAATATTGCTCTTCTGAGTGCCAGCGGCATGGGAAGTTAAATCCATTTATAGTAGGAGATCAGCTCTCATTCTCTCTGGCAGATCAGATATGTTTGAGCAAAGTCATGAAAGACAGAAGGGTAGGCCCTTGTGGGAGGGGTTCCACTTCACAACAAAATCCACAGCTGCAAACTCTAAAAGAAAAATATCTATTTCTCACTGGCAGGACCCTCAGCTGTGACAGAGAGGCTCGGCCAGATGAGGCCACTGTGACAGGCTGTGGCCGTCGCTGCAGACATCCCTCAGCAGTGTGGCAGGTGAGAGCTCACAGAATAGGTCTCAATTTCTGCTTTTGTTACACTGCTTGATCTTTCCCTCCCAGTGCCATGGCCCTAGAAGTCAGCTTTTCTCTCTTTCCTGAAACAGAATCTGTTACCTGGCACTTGGCTCTTGGTTAGAAAATACCTGCTGTGTAAGTGACTAAAAAAACAAGAGACAAGTGTTCTCAGCTGGGTCTTGAAAACTTTTTGCAAGAAGGAGCCAAGCCAACAATGTGAAAGCATCCTGTACTGAATGGGGTGCACATGCACAACCCCCTGTGCAGCTGTGTGCCAGCCTGGGCAGTTCTAGAGGTGTGGACCCACAGCAAATGGTTTGCTTGTGCCCATGAGGAGAAAGAGAAAGGAGGGCTAGAACTCACTCTTCCAGGTATTTCCAAACTGACTTGTCAGCAGGAAAGTCCTAGCTATAGTTAAGAGAACTCTTGCTCCATTTCACCCTTGTGCAGTTGTAAACAGCAGTGCAACATCCAGTCTAAGGCACAAAAAGTAGTTTTTTGAAGTTGCAGCATTACCAAGTCCATCTAGAAGCTGTGAGTCCAGATCACTCAGCCTTAGGGGAGGAAAAAGTGCAGAAACAATCATTCTATCAAACTTTTCCCCAGTAAAATTACATGTCAGGACAGCACTGGAAGAAGATTTGCATTTCAAATGGAAAGGGAAAATTTGCCTTTGCAGAACATCATGGGGTTGGCAGTAATAAATCATGGTACTGTCAGAATGGAAGTGGGTTCCTGCAACTCTTGCACTGCTTTCTGTAAGTCTGTGTTGTTGCTGAGGAAGTGAAATCTGGTTAGCCCACAACTTAGCACACAACTGTGCAAGACTTCTTCAGATCTTTTATTGCTTTTCCCAGCATTCATGCTGCACATTTTTGATAATTTTATCAAATTGAAAAAAATTCAGATTTCAAATGTCTTCATAGACCCACATCATGGCAGCTGCTCTATTTCTAACTGGGTCTGAATGCTTCAGGTACTCCTATGGCTCTGCCTCTTTTTTTCTTTTTTTTTTTTTTTTAATGTTTTCTATAAAACACTTTTATTCTCTGCATCTGACATAGGTACAGTATCTGCAATTGTCAGAATCTGTTCTCTGATAAAGCTTTATCTTTGTGTAACAATAGCAACATGAGCTGCCCTAAGGAAGTAAATGAATTTGAGAAAGAACTTTAAACTACTACAGATACTGTTTTCAGGCTGTGATAACCCACTGCTGAAATACAAGATAGACTGTTCCTTAAGTGTTTGCCTGGACAGGTTTTCTGGCCAGTGCAAGACAGGCAGCAGGATCTCACACTTGTCTTGGCACCAGGTATTACACAGAGATTTAAAGGCTTCTTCTCAAAAAAATCTTACCTAAACAAAGAAACTGTGGATATGAGTTGCAAAGCAACTGGAAGAATTGAGAAAGGAGCAAAAAGGGAAATGCAGTGAAAGAAACCTGGTTTTATGGACTAGATGTGTGGATATGGCTGGATGTCTGCAAGCCTCGTTGTTCAAATATACCATGTATTATAATCAGGTGGTGGAAATATTTATTATGTGATGACCTCTTTCATTCTGTTAGAGGCAGAGTGACCAGCATTAACTTCCTTAAACACAGCCTCTTCCCAAATGCCTACTGCCAGCATCCTGAAGCAGCTCTCAGCTCTTGTGCCTCCAGGGGAAGTGCTAGTGACAGACCATGAAAAATGCTTTGGATTTGGCTTCAGAGAATTCAATGTCTGTTACTTAAACTGAATTGATCCACCTTTGTGTATGTGAATTAAGGGAAAAGTGGATAGTGGTTATGTAGCTGGGACCTCCATTTTTTCCAGGGCTTTCTTTGCCCTTTTGTGTCTGGGCCACTCTCACCTCCTCTTATTTAATCGGCAATAACAGAACATAGTTAAGGACTGAGATTTTCGTTACTTACAGACCTTGCAGATCTGCAAAAGCTATTTCACCCCTCCTCCTGGAGTGGCTTAGTGAGTTCCTGCCAGACCTTGCCCAAGCAATTTTTTCCCTTGTATGATTAAGGGCTAAAATCATCAGAAATCCCAGGTAATGGTCAGCATTCAGTCACCATTTACTGTGAAATGGCTAAAACAGAGGTCACAGAATCACAGAATTCTTAGGTCTGAAAGAGACCTCTGGAAATCATTCAGTCCATCCTCCCGGCCCAGGCAAGGCTACCTAGGGTGACACAGGAATGTGTCCAGGTGTGTTAGAATATCTCCAGAGAGGAAAACTCCATGACCTCCCTGGGCAGCCTCTTTGAGTGCTCTGCCACCCTCAGTGGAAGGAAGCTTTCCTTCATGCTGAAGTGAAAATTGTTGTGTTTTAGCCAGAGGCCATTGCTCCTCATTCTGTCACTGGGCACCACTGACAACAGCCTGGCACCATCCTTTTGGCACCCACCTTTGAGGTATTTACATGCACTAATGAGACCCCTTCTCTCCTCTAGACTAACAGACTCAACTCCCTCAGATGCTTCTCACAAAAGAGGTGCTCCAGAGCCCTCACCATCTTTGTGGTTCCCCACTGGGCCCTCTCCAGTCACATCTTGTATTTCTTGTACTGAGGAGCCCAGAAGTGGACACAGCACTCCAGATGTGCTAGGCTGAGTAGAGGGTCAGGACCATCTCCCTTGACCTGCTGGCCTCACTCTTCCCAATGCAGCCCAGGATACACTGGCTCTCCTGGCCTCAAGGGCAGTGCCAGCTCATGGGCATCCTCCAAGACTCCCAGGTCCTTCTCTGCCAATCTGCTCTCCAGGAGGTCAGTCCCCAGCCTGTGCTGGTACTTGGGGTTGTACCTCCCCATGTGCAGGATCCTACACTTGGCCTTGTTGAACGTCATTACGTTTCTCTCCACCCAATTTTCCAGCCTATCAAGGTCCCACTGAATGACATCACAGACTTCTGGTTTATCAGCCACTCCCCACAGTTCTGTTTCATCATCAAACTTGCTGAGGGTCTCTTTCCTTTAACTGTCTTTCACTGAATGGAAGAGAGGATCTTTCCTGTTTTAGTTTGCATTCATTCCTGGCTAATCACATTCCGGTTTCACTGTGAGAAATATTATGTTGAGGGCCCTACAAAGACACTGTGAGCATGGAATTACTCCTGTATTACACATTTCTTATTTTAAAGGAAGGATGCTTTTTTTCATTTGCTGTTGTAATCATTGTAGAAAACATAAAATATCTGAAACTTCTATTTTATAGATAGTATTTTAATTTCAAGACCTAAAATACAAAACCCCTAGAAGCAATCTTAAGGATATTTCCGCAAAGACTTTTTCATGGTTTTATTTTTATATTACAAGTCTTGTTACCTTTGAAAATGCAAATATATACCATCATAAATTGTAATACAGGACATACTCCTTGACCTTCATGTAGCATAAAAGGATTGTGATCAAATAATCAAATAATTTAATGCAGCAAAGGTTAGTTTAAAAAGTATCCAAGTATGTATTCCAGACATAGACAGCAGATGTTGATTTACAGCTGGACCTGTGATGGAAAGCATCTTCTGCCATTATCCCTGTAATGGGGAAGAGAAAGAGAATTGCTGCTGGCATGTGCATTTAAGCTGGGTGGTATTAAACTGAACTGACATTCAACACATGCCATTCACCTGCATCTGTCCTGTCCCTCTGCAAATTGTTTGGAAGTCCAGCTCTAACCTGAGTTTCCAGCTCTTTACAGTACAGGCCAAGCAAGGAAAAAATGCAGGAAAGTCCCCTAGAAAGTGACTCCCTCCTTAGCCTAAACCCAGTGACCAAAACTCAAGAGAATCCAAAGATATGTATCACATTATGAAGCAGAAGAAAGGAAAACTTCTATGGTTTCAGGGTACGGAACTGAGATGAGAAGCCCAGGTTAAAACTGACACTTTTCCAGTTTTCCTCTCTTACCCCAAATCTGAGCCTGCTAAGGCTAATTCCAATGAAGTCAAGTTTGGTTTAGGTCTTTGTACTCTCTGTGCCATTGTGTCTGCAAGGCAGGATTGATAGCACATCTTTTGGCTAGGCATATGATATGTGACAATAGCCTAGTGATTGATGTAAGTAAACACCCGATTTTTCAGATCAGCTAGTGGAGATAATTCTTGCATTTTGGCCCACAGGAACTCATGACATTTGATAACTGATTTATTTTTAAAAACACTACACTAAAGAGTGTCCATGAAAAGGGGACAGGCTCATTTTAATTAATCCATCACATGAATTCCTGAGCAGAAAAGGCTGGCAGAGCTTGCAGAATTGCATGTTAATAAAGGTGGAGGTCACTCATTTTTCTAGTTAACTATTAGTTGACAAAAAAGCATTTATGAAAGCCATGCTATGTATAACTATTTAACTATACTATGTGCAACTGTTTAAAGAAAGGGAAGAAGCAGGTGTTTCTGAGGACAGTGCCAGCATGCAAATGATTATCTATCCCATTCCTCTGATCATCTTGGCCTTATCGTTCTTACCTGGTGTGCATCTGAGATTGTGTAAGTGTTCCAGCTAATATTGTCATGTGGGAGGGCCATTTCTATGACACACTTTCTTCTCTACTTTTGGAGAGTGTCTGCCTTTGGTAAGGGGATAGATCTTGACTTCCAGAGTCATCTCCAATTTCAGCCAGTGACTTACCTGTCTCAGAGGTGCCAGCCCTGTCACTGCAGCACGGTGCATTGCCTGCTGCTGTAGGCACTGCTGTGGTCCAGCAGTGGCATGTACATTTTAGCCACGATGCAGTAGCTGACTCCAGGCCTCAAATCTTCTATTTTAACAACCTTGTCTTTCCCTTCATACACCAGGACTCTGTGTTGCTTCATAGAGAGTGGAAAAAGAAGAGCCAGTCAAGCACATTTCCCTAGCAAGTGTGTCTGTGAGTAAAGTTTGATGAGAACAGAGGATGCAGAACAGCACACAAACTTACACAAACTCAACAGCATTAATAACTTATTTATGCTTTTTAAAGAAAATTCCCTTCCTCCCCCAAATTCCTCTCCTGTGCTAATTTTTTTAACTAGGTCATAGATTATGAAGTATTAAGTTGATGGAAAATCATACAGGGACAAATTACAAATCAATTCAATCAAATTCAATTCCTGAAAAATAAGCCCACTTTGTTTTCAAACACTTGCACAGTCATCGCTGCTCCCACAATCCCTGAAGACTGCTTCAACAGCAAAACAAGAATGGTGTGCCCACACTTTTCTGACTATTCAATGGTAAAGGGTTCATATCTGAATATACTCTTACCTCATCTAGCAAGTTGTTAATTATGAAGACTTGATACAGCAGATCATAATAATTTGTCATTGGTATTTTGCTGCCTCTCTTCCTTCTATAAGGAGAACGTGGAGCCTGGAGCTTTACTGTTATGGATTTGTTGCTATGAATCACAGTTACCATTGGAGGTCCTATCATAGCTATGGAAAAAAACCCAAAGCTATAAACACAGTTATAGTTGATGAATAATATTTCCTAGAATGCAATTTGAATCCATTCAACAAATGCTCATGTTACCAACAATATATTACACAATATTTACTCCTCAAATGACACCTTGTAAATTCTTACTTCTTGATGTTTATTGGGTTTGGTTATTGTTATTTTGGAGGTGACATTTCCTGTGTTTGTAAATCTATCTTTGAGACAAACTTTTCGAAATCCCTTAGAGCTGATGTTGCTATGTGCTGACTGGTCAAGCAAAATTAAAAAATTGCCCTGATTTTCTTTTTCCTTCATATTTGTCTCTGTGCTTTCTGCACAAAACATCCATTTAAACCACTTCATCTGTGCCAAAGATGCAGTTTACGCCACCACTTTCAAATATTTTGCAATTGGCTTGGTTAAACACAGCTAAGGCTTGAAGCCAGTGCCTGCATACACGTGTGTGCAGCACCAGCAATGTGGGGACATGGGCAGCAGCTGCCACATGAATCTCTCCAGGAGGAGGATGTGCCACAGGGCAAGATGTTCTGGTTTTGCTGCAAGATACTTCTTTATGTCAAAGCTTGTGGTTTCATCTGTGCAGGAGGCTCAAGGTGGTTTGTGCTTCGGGGCTGTGGAGTGACCCACACTGACAATTTGATTTTGCACTGGCCAGTGAGGGAAAATGGGTTAATTCATGGTGAACTTGTTGGTAGGTAGGCTGCTACTCTTCAGTGTTTGGGCAGTCCTCCATTTCTAACATGCTGTGGCACTACAATGACAGTGCTAACCAAAAGCTCTGCACACGTCCTTTCTATGTCCTTTCCTGCAGTCAGGATAACACATAAATGTGAGAAGAATAGTGGCCATACACCACGCAGCAGCTCTGTTCCCTCTTCTCCCCCCAAAGAAAAAATGCTTCCTTTTTTATTGTCTTGAGTCCGGTCTTTCCAGCAGCTCCAAAAATGCCTGAAAATGATTTGTGTACTTCCATGCCCAGAGGAAGAGGTTGAATTAAAGGGATCTTTTGATCTCCTAATTACCGGTAGATGGCTATTTAGCCATAATCGCTTGGCTTTCAAGTGTGTGGAGAATTACTCTGGCAGAATGCTTCACCTGAGAGCTATTGACTCGCTTCTTTATGTACAGCTTTGTGGCTAGAAAAAGATAACTTCTGTTTGCAAATTGTGAGCAGAAATGATGTGTTCCATGCCATGGAAGATCCAAATTCCTTCCAGGGGACACATGTGTTTGCACTTACTTTCTCGCCAAGGAGTAAATCTGCGGCTGAGGCTCCAGTTGGAATAGACACCAGCCAGGGCTGCTCTCACTCGGCTGTAGTAAGGCTCCTGGATGTCAGAGGTCTCATGTGTTAGGTCACAGACATGGCTTGAAATCCCCCAGCACTCATCTTTGTTTTGCCATGTGCTCTGCCCATACCTATGGAGAAAGAGGAGGAAGGATGCAAATTTTAGGGATCATCGCCTGTGTCCATGCAGATTCTCAGCCATCTGTTTTACTCTCATGGCCATGGACAAGATCCTGCCATGGAAATTAACTGCCTTCAATTTGATAACAGGGAATGTTGATTTCATGGGTGTTTGGGAGCTACAGGTTTCTGTCCTTTCTGAAAGCAATCTAAAGCAGAGACAAGGGTCACCAGCCCTGTCAGAAGCCACCTCCTATCTGCCCCATGGGAGAGGTGGGCAAGCTTCGGCTTAGCCAGTGTGTTCACTGATGGGCAGAATGCCAGATTTCACCACTCCGTTCCTCAAGGGCAATAAAGATTTCAGGAACCCACCAGTGTGCCAGGGATGGAGCAGACCCTGGAGACCATCCCCTAATGTGGCCTCAGTCTTTCCAGGCAGGGCACCCTGAGGCAGTGCTGTGGGCAAGGTAGGCCACTGAAATACCTTTAATGTTCTATTACAGAATAACTTGACCTACCTAGACCTGCTTGGGGCAGGTGGCTGGACCCAGTGACTTTCAGAGGTCCCCTGCAAACTACATTTTGCTTCAAATCCCTGGTGCAATGGGAGTGCAGAGCATAGTGCTGACTTACTCCTTGCCTGCCTCGTGCTGCTTGACTGCACCTTGTGGGATTGGTAAGTGCAGAAACAACTGAGAGCTGGCAGCCAAGCAGGACATGGCTGTTCCCCAGGAATGAGAACCTCCTGTCACCTGAGAAGTCATTTTAGCCCCAGCAGGGCTAAGCCCCAGCACAGTGGGAGGCTCTGGTACTTACACTTTATACTGCACAAAGTAGAGCGCATCTCTCGCCTCTCTGGCCCACCCAGGCTGCCAATGCAAAGTGGTGTTGAAATTTAACGAATGGAACTCTACCTTCTGTGGCTTAATCGCATCTTGCAGGTCTTGGTTTTCCAAAACTAAAAGCGCTGCAGATAAGAAGGAATGATAACATAAGGTGCTTGTCACAGACACACTCCTCCACATTGGAATCAGAGAGTATTGTTACAGGCCATTTTTTTTTTCATGACTAGCAGACCACAGGGAAATTAAATCTCCTGGATCTCACATTCAAAACCTTCCAAGTCACAAAGTCAAGCAGTTACAAAAAACCCACATTTAGAACTATGAAAGGAATACTTTTATGTGGTCTGAGTGTTTGAGGTGGGGTTTTTTGCTGTTTGTTTTGGGTTTGTTTGTTCTTTCATTGTTATTTTAGTTTTCTTTTACTTTTTTTTTTCTCTTTTGTTGGTTTATTGGTATATTTTTCCTTAGTGAGTTTGTTGCTGTGAAAGACGCTGCATGACCGTCCTAGGAAACAAACCCTTCAGATCTTTCACAGAGTCTGCAGTGAGCATCCCCATCAATACTTAAAAGTCAAGCACTCTTTCCCTCTTTACTCCACAACTCAACTTTAACCTGAAGAGATATAGCTCTTTTAACTGTTGCCACAGTCATGTTTACCAGCTCCTGCCTATTAAACAACCACCTAAAATTCACTTCTTTTCTTGTCTGTACCACTGGAAAAGCTGTCTGGCAGTTTTCAAGATCATCTCTTTTCAAACTGCTATATTACTTATAACAAATTCAGTTAACATTATTTAAATCATTCAAACCCTAATATTTTTGTGGATTTTGCAAACCAGATGACAGCAGCTTTTATCCTGGCATAGAACAGAATCAGATAAGACTTGTACTGGCTGAACTAAAACTGGCAATACAGCCATGAAAAAATGTAACGGGCAACACGTTCACTTTATCTGCATTTCAGAACCTGGAAAGATAAAATTACAAACTAATTTGAAAGTGACTAGCTTTTGAAACCCACCAAAGGATACAGAGATTTCTTGACTCATCCAAAAATTCAATAACAAGCCCTGTCCTCCCACTCCCCCTTCCCTTCCCATAGAGAAAAAGAGCAAAAAGCCCTTACTTACAAGTTGTTTCATCCTGAAGCAGGTGCATCAGTAAGCAGAGGAAGGAAAGCATGATCCTCCTCATGCTTAGGAGAGCAGCTCCATGACTGAAAAGCACCTCTCTTCCTCTTGGGCATGTCCTATGAGGAAGTAATTGTTAAGCACTCCAGAGTTCCCCTTATTTTCAGTGGTTTCCAAATTCCCCGGTTTGGCTTTGGTTTAATTTAGCTGCAAAACATATGAGTAGCTCTAAATTAAACATGAGCAATTGTTCTTTCTTGGCAGCTGTGGTCATGCAGGGTTTGGAACTAATTATCAACCAAGGCATTATGAAAAAGGTCCTTTTTTAAAGACACTAATTCCCACATGATGTCTGCCAATATTTCTTTACCCCATAAATTTGTCACAGAAGCTTTCTTGCTTGCCATGCTAAGATTTTTAATATTTTTAAAATTCAATTAATTAATTAAATAATTAATTATTTTCAGCTCACTAGTTGCTCAGAGCTGAAGAACACAAGAAATTTTGCTCCAAAGATATAAAAGACCTACCCATGGGATGTGCTTTGGGTTTGATGGACTGCCTCTGGGCCAAAAGCAAGAGCTGGAGTTTGCAGGTGTGCTGGTGGCAGGACATCATCTAGGGCACTGCAACTGGAGGAATGAGCGGCTCTGAAATCACTTCAGGCTGTTGGGCAGCACATGCTGGCATCATCCCATGCTGGCTGCAGGGGAGATGCTGGGATGCTGGGGAAGTTGCAGGACTGACAGCCTCCAGACTGGGATTAGGAAGATAAGCCCAGCCCATAGGGCAAAGTGCCACTCTGGGTTGGACTTTCAGACTGCTTGGAATCATATGCCCCAACTGGTGCAGGTGTGCTGCAACACTGCCTGCACAAATATTTCCATTTGTCAGTGTGTGTTATCCTCTGCATCCTGCCTGCCCAATATGTCCATCCCTACAAGCCTGACCCCAGGGCTGGTATGCTGGGGCTCTCCGGTGAGAAAAAATCTCACTTTGTTCTTGCAAATGCTTTAATGCCACGTGCACGTCTGCCTGGTGGGAGATGAGTTTTGTGCTCCTGGGAAGTGTGGAAAGCTCAGACAATTCTGTTGCTGGTGGTGAACACCGTGCTACTGCCTAAGCTTGCCCCTCACTCTTCCCTCCCCAAAAGTTCCCCGATGCTGACACCCACTGGTACTTCACTGCTCATGCACTAGTGCAACTAAGCAAAAGTCAGGATGCTTTCTCTCTTTGCAAACTCATGATGATAAGCAAGAGGAGAAAAATGCTAATTTTGTAAGACTTAGCGCAGCCCTGTGTAACAGCTTTCACAAAAGGAGTAATTAATGGATGTGAAGACTACCTGTCTATTAACAAATAATTGTCATTAAATCATCTTTACTCTGGGAAAACATGGAAACAGAAGACTTGTCAGGTCAAAACAAGTGCAAGCTCTGGTTCAAATGAACTTATTTAAAGGCCGCTAGTTACATTGAACAAACTGAACAAAATCTAGTCAAGAAGCTGATTTTGGTCAGATAGATAGGCACAGGGTCTCAGTTTGGCTGATCACCTATATCTCATTGTACTAGCACCAGACCTGCCCCATATATAGTAAAATGCTAACTGTGTAGCTTTGAATAATGAATTAGTCAAACCAATTAAGGGTATTAAAGAACTGAGAAAAAATGAATTAAAAAACCCCCACCAAAATGCAGGCAGAAGTCAGAAATTCTATCTCCAGCTGCGGATTTTTTATATATCCATTTCCCAATGGGAATGGATAGATTAAAAAAAAAAACAAAAAACAAACAAACAAAAAAAAAAACCCAACAAAACTTAAAACTTGAAATAGTTTATTTACTTTAAATAGTTCCCCACACCAAACTCAGTTTTTCGTCATGTTATATGAGCTCAAGTACGGGAATAGGGAACTTTTACAAACCAATCACTAGACTGAAAAGTCATCAGTGTTTAGTCACAGGTCATGAATTTGTTTACTTGAATTGTACACACCTTCCCATATCCCGAGAAGCAGCCCATTGCCAGGAGATGAAGTGTGGACCTTTGTCAAAGTTCCTTTTGATGGTGGTTCCTCCTAGGAAAGCAGAGCCGAGGGCCAGCCTGCGGGCACCAGTGCCTTTTGCTCGGAAAAGGCTGCTGTGCAATGTGGTGAGACGGGGCAAGAAATGCCTGTCACATGGGTGCTGGAAAACACCCAGGGTTTCCTGCACGCTGCGCTCCGAGAGTGTTTGATCCGCAGCTGAGCTCGGCGCTCCGCAGTAATCTCTAACTCTTCACACACTTTCTGCCGTCATTGAAACAGGCGCTGTTGCAATAGCAGGCTGTTAGCACCTGTGCTACTCATTGGCCTCAGTCATTTATGTGATAAAAATCACCACAGTCACAAGGACCAGCTGCACACACACACACATGCAGACATGTACATGCATGTATGCCTGGAGTCTCACAGAATACATACATAGTGCATGTACAGTGCATATATAGTGTATAGAGCGCATTTCAAAATGTAAACTATTGAGGAACACAGGATGATGCACACTGCAGTGCTATTTAAAATATGAGAACTCCTATAAACAATGTTAAGGGTACTCTGAACAGTACTTCATGAAGAAATGGAAAGTTGAAGTGTATTACTTAGCCCAGCAGGATCCACATAAGTAGTTATGCTACTAGCTCATCCTAGCTTACACTGCAGCATCTTTCTGATCCAAACCACTGTGAAACAGCAGAAGTGATATTTTTGTGATCCAACATAGAAAACCATGGGTATGAGAATTTTTTCCATTGCTGGAATAGAAACCTATCTGAATGCTGTGTAAACAGCTTGCTTTCTCTTGAGGACGGATTATTGCTACACACAGGTAAAAGTCAAGTATTTCTGCTGAAAGCTGCTTGACTCATTTCATTTGAAAGGACCACCTCCTTGTTACTTTTTTTTTTTTTCCTTTGGCCCTTGAAAGCGTTGTTTCCCATACATAAAAGGGGAAAATGTAACCCTGAAACTGCTACTGTAGCACCACCTTTGGCTTTTCAGATGGAGTCTGATATTTGCAGTGGATGTGTGGGTCAGTTTTGCTTACATGCCTGGATGAGGATGTGGGAGGATGAAGAAAGCATACCCAAAGCATACAGAGAATACTTCCAGTACCTGCCAGAGGCAAGGCAATTCTCTCTCATGTGTGGCATTTCACACAAAAATAAAAAATGTGAGTGGTTCCTGTTACTCTGGACCTAAAGACAATTCGCAGTTTTCAGTCTTTTCTAAACAGCCAGTGTGGACTCAGAGGAAAACCTGTCTTGGAAGGGGACTCTGAGGTCATCCCATCCAGCCTCAGCACAGGGATAGTGACAATTTTATCCCACAGTTAACCGCCTTTAATGTGAATTTCCTCCTGCATATCCTAGTGGGATTTCTCTGCTGCAATTTATGACAGATGCTTTTTTGTGCTTTTATTGTGCTTTTACTTCAGATAAAATCTGCCATTTCTGCAAATGCTACAGTTTGCTATAGTCGGCAATTAGATTTCTCCCAAGTGCCATCTCTCCTGGCTGAAGGGATCCAGTTCCCTCAGCTTCTTCTGGTGCGTCATGTGCAGCAGGACAGCCCTTCACCAGCTCAGTGGGGACTGGAAAAGTGAATCACTACACTGCACACAAAAATTAAAATGAAAGCAAAGAAAACCCCTATAGTCAGGCAGGAGGGACTTTTTGGATTTTTCTTCCCTGCTCTGTAGGGAAGAGACATTGCATCACACGAGTTCTTACTGAGAAGTTTCTGAGGAAGCAACGCAGACTTTCACTGCACAGTGTGTGCCCTCCCTGCTTCCCGCACACTGACATCATCTCTCACTGTTAAAGAGCTTGGGTCAACATTTTAAAGATTGCAGTTGGAAATTCCAGCTGCATCTACATAGGGAGACTTTTGACCATATCAAACATGAAGATCTCCTGAAGGCTCAAAAGTAGCAAGCCATCATTTGCACATGCAGTATTTATTTAACAATGTGCAACACACTGATGTGACCGGGAAGTTAGTAACCAACACTAACATTCATTAGGAACTGAAATTAATACCAAGCCCCAAAATAGCTCCAAGTCTTTCATTTAAATGACAAGTTCCCTTAAAATTGTCTGTTTTTCTCACTTGAAAAGCCATAGAATTATATTTTTTCCTACCACTGAGTGCTGTAGCTTGTTTAAGCCCATTAAGACACACTTTTTAGCTTGTGGATCCTTCACCAAATCATCTGCAGACAAAAAACTACCAACTTGGAGACATGTGAAATTAATATTCCAAAATTAGTTGCTTTTTCTTAGGTAATCATCATAGCATAGTAAAGGTGCCAAGTGCTCACTCAGCCAACAGAACCCACAAATAAAACTGGAGAGGTACATCACAAACATTGCTCATGCTTTCTTGGTCCACCTACTAAAGTAAAGAAAGGCTCAATTCTGGTAATGCCAATGCTCTCTGGCACACTGCCACCAGAGGCAGCTGAGGCAACTGCTGATGTATTGGTAGGATAGGACCCACGTGCTGATTTTTTTTTTTTTTTTTTTTTTTTTTTAGGGAGTAGTTTGAAGCCTCTGTGTCTAATCAAGTCCAGACCACACTGGGCTGACTCAGCACATGGCACAAGAAGAGCAAGGGGCTGGCAAGCCTGCACTTGGGAAAAGACATACAGAACTGGGATGCCAGCCTTTACATTTGTCATCAAAAACTGGGCTGCAGAAGGAGCAAACACTTCTGGTAGCTACTTTGGACAATAAAACCTGGAAAGATGCAAGTTCCAGGGGTTTCCCTGGCCAAGGGAAAAAAGAAATAGAAGAAAAAAGAGAATCTGCCTTTCACTCATCTCTTCTGCAAGGAGAAATTTGCAAGCATCACACTTTCTAACCTGTGGCTCAGTTCTGTGATTCTCAGTATCATTCTCCATCATCCAAGGAGTGCAAACTCTAGACCAAGAAGTCCATTCTCACAATGATCTTTCCCACCACTGTCTCCAAATACCTACTGTATTTGTATATACACCGTTTTACAATACTTTTTTGTTTTCCTTAATAAATACAATGTTGAAGATCTTGTGTGGATAGTCTCTAAGCATTCAGGAATCAGTGTTCTGAGCTTTTCAGGACAGGACCCTTCACACTTATCTGGTTTTCACACTTCTCAGAGGTGTTAGTTTCGAGTCTACTGCAACATGACTGTTTAACCAATAAGATCACCCTGTGATTCTTAAAGATAAAAAAGCTTTGTTCCATATTCATCTCAAATGAAGTTTGGCGTACCTCGAATAAAATTGGTAGTTTTGCTGCACACCCTGAAGCAACTGACAAATTAATTATTTGTAATTTACTATCCAAATTCACAGTACTTTATTGCAATTACTAGTCAGATTTGGGTGGTGAGTACAAGTTAGTACTGTATTAAAAGCTGATACAAGGCCAGACTGTTACTTGAGATGAAGCCACATGGAAGAAGGGACTGAGAAATGGCAAAGATGCTCTCTACCTCCTTGCTGCCACTGCCCTCTAGCCATTCAGGCAAGCTTTTGCAAGCTTTTGCAACCCTTCCTTCCTTGTTATAATTTGTCTCACACTTGATCACATTTGCAGGTTAGCACAAGCCTCAACTCTACCAAACCTGGTAGCAGAAAGCACACAACAGTACATACAGTTCCTGTCTTCTGGAATGGACCTGCACATGCCCTCCACCCTTCCTGCTATTAACTGAGCTGCTATTAACTTAAAAGTGCCACAAAACATAACACAAAACAGTCATGCCCAGAAAGAAAACAAAGTGTATTTATTTTTGTTCTTTTCACCCTGTATTTTCAGTCTGAAAGAACTGTATTTACTCTCTGAAAAGGCATTTTTGAAGGGACGCTAAGTTTTTGAGTTTGTTATTCAAGCAATGTTGGCACAGAAAAAAAGCTGTATCAGAGTGAATACTCTTATCGCTGTACTGTGAACATTGCAAGGATTTGACAACTGAAGGATTAATTTTGCAGGACTCATAACAAGCTGGCAGGCAGAACCTCTTGGTTTGCCTGCTCATTGCTCTGCTTGTAATGCTTTTCCTCTTTCAAGCTGTGGCTAGACAGCAGAAATTAAAACATCACATAAGTAAGACTTCTGTGATCTTTAAACTTCTAATGAACAGTAGTAAGTTCCAAGGCCAGCTTTCCTCTCTCTACTAATTAATCCATTCAAATGGTTTGACCATTTAATCCTTGTCCATAGCTTTAAAGTAGAACATAAGGAAGCAGCCCCAGGCTGAAGCAATAGGACTGAACTTAAGTTACTGCAGGCTGCATCAACCGTGTAAAAGAGAAGCTGCAGTGCTGAGGATGATGATGGTCAATAGGATCCAGGAACTGCTACACACATCCACACACACAGATGGGCCACACACATCTCCCCCAAAGAGTGTTTTGATTCTCAATAAAGCTCAAGCACACACCATGTAAGTAACATGAACTGAGAGAGCTTCAGAAGCACTTTTAGTCTTCAGAACAAAAGCTAACAGTCATAAAGAGGCAAGGACACACATTTTTCTTCTTAGATATTTTTTTTATTTACATATAAAAACATTTAAACTGTACAGTATTTACAGAAATTTCATTACAGATTTCAGCCCAATGATGGCATCCATTTAGAGAAGATAGAGAGTATTAATAAACAAGAACTTGATAGTTAAAGGACTGAACTACAAAAAAAAAAAAAAAAAAAAACCACACACTAAAAGAATTTACACAGGTCACCTTTTCCTAAGATAAAAGGTGCTTAGTATTTGGCTTGTCATTTTGGTTGTGTGTTTTTGCTTTTTGGGTTTTTGGTTTAAGACGTGCTGAAACTATTGATTTGAACAAAGTACAACATCTCTTACTAATATTCAACTGTTTACATGGAACCACTTCAGAGCAACGGGTTATTTCTAACCCTGAGAAAAGCAGGTTTTCTCATGCAAGTTTCTTTTTCTGCAATCTTCTATGAAGGGTTTAAAAAAAAGTATGTGCATCTGTTCCAGACAACTGTCTTGTTTCCACACATGTCAGTAGATTTGACAAATTTTTTTTAAACTACATTATTGACTTATGTGGAAAACCACACAAAAGCAGATTTGATGTTTCTGTGCCAGCACACAGTACTGCCACAATACCTCATTGTTAACTGCAGATCTAGTAATAAAAATTACAATGCCCACTCAAGAACAAGAACTAAAGAAGTTCTTAGAAATGTTGGCAGGTATGAGGCCAAAGTTTTGTGAAGTTCTCTTTCACAGGATATAATGTTTTGGAGTCTTAACTTATCACCCAAATTACCTTGAAGCGAGAGGAAAGGAGTACTAAGCAGCCAGGACAAGAGTAAAAATCAGCTGAAAAGGTTAGAAAAGGCAAAACCTTTTAAGTGTGTCATACTGGATAGGCCTACAAAAGGCATGAATATTACATTATTTTCAATGTATAAATGTTAGGCACTTCCACATTCTGGATCAAGGTGCTGTGTATGAATACTCAGAAGCTCAAGGAAACGACTTCATCACAAGAATATTAATTAACAAACTCAGGTGAAAATGTATAGATAAATACTGCCTGACAGGTTGCCAACAACATTGCTCAGATAGCTGGTATTACAGAACTGCAAAAGCAAGGCTAACTAGCTGTAGCTGGAAAGGCTTTCCATTCCCATCCCAAGGAATCCTCACACTGCAAGCTGCTGGATTGTATCCAGAGATTACCACCATGACTTGCCCTACTCTTAGGCTTTCAATACCACTACTGGCAACTGCTAAAAATAGGACTGGTGGGAACAGAGCTTACTGACCCAGAAACACATTTTGTCTCACTGTGGCCTCACATTTTCAGCTAGTCACAGCTAGTAAAAGAATCCTGCACCCTTAAACTTCTTTATTTCACAACTACAAAAGCTCTAAACTGGCCTGAGCAATTTAAACATCTAAACTATCCCTGTGCCACTAGGTAAGTATGCAGCATACAGAAGACTGACTGCAGGGATGGTGCTAGTTCAGTGGCTTCTGTGTTTACAGCTCAGAATTTTGATTTAAAAGTACATTTAACCTTGTTTTATTTCAAGAGCAGGTCTGTTGTACATATATGTGATATAGTACAAAGCACTCATACTGCTGTTGATTTTCAGCTTCTAAAATAATACCACCGTTCCAATATATGTGACTACCTGCCATGACAAATTTTTCCCATATGTTATGATATATTTTTGTGTCATTTCTTATTGATCTTAACATCGCTGTTCTTAATGATTTCCTAGCTCCTGGCTGGGTCCTTTTACTCACATTTGACTCTGTGTGAGTTGAAACATTCAGAAGAATGTACAATGTAGTTGTATTGCAGGGTTAAGAGAAAAGAACTGGAGATAGTAACTTGGTTTTAAAATGTGTCTATCTGCACTCCTCTTCCACTGTGTCAGCAAAGGAAAATCTTCCAGAACAATGAAACACAGCTCACACAAATCTAAGATGCTAAGTCTTAGTTCTAACAGCACCAGGGTTTCCTCATGAACTGCTAAGAATGTAAACCTAATTTAAAAAAAAATTACATGCTTCTGACAGAATCTTGGTTTTGTGGCAGATATATCAAATATTCCTAAATTCCTGATTTTCTTGGACAGCATCAACTTTTTTTTTTTTTTTCCTCCCACAAAACTGACAGAAGGAAAATAAGCTACCAAGTGCAAGGTTAAATACTCTGAGCAGTTGCAAAGAAAATACTCAGCAAATTGTCTGGTCAGAAACTTCTTCCCAAAAAACAAGACTAATCTTACAGTTTCTAACGTTCTCTTTATCCCTTCAGAGCCAAATTTACCTTAAACACTTCTCTGACATTTATAAATCCCTGAGGTATTTACTGCAATTCATATTCATCAACAAACCTCCAAACTCAGAAAGAAATTGCATCAACTCCAATCTTTGCACAAGACACAGCTGCTCATCTACTTTGTAGACAGCCTGCTAGGAGCTTCAGTGATAAACCACATCACAACCTGGAAAGTCAGTTTAGTTGAAGTTTCAACTGCAATTAATGCTGATTTTCAAAAATCCTACTCGTAACACCAAGAGTGTTATTTTCTGCACCATGGGGAGACCTACACACTGGTGCATCCTGAGCAGTAAGTCACTAAGCGCTGCCTTCTAGGAACTCAACCCAGAACAAGACATTGAAAAAGTTGCTAGGGGGTCTCATTATGTTTGAATAGAATGCAGAAACAAATCACAGCCAGCTAACAATTATTAACTGGGCTTTCCATGACATCATAACTACAAAATTCACCTGCTTGATTTGGCTTTTCCTAAAATTATCAAAACCCTGGTAACCAGTCTGTTACCTTCCTGTGCAGTAGTGATGGGAAAAATTATTGTCTTTAAATCTTTTGCACCATTGTGCACCATTATTGTCTTTAAATCTTTTGCACCACTGCATATATCAATATCTGATATATACAGGAACAGAAGCACTCCCGAAACTCCTGTATAAACTAACTTCACCTTAAGAGTACTCATGCCACTGAGAAATGTACAGACAGAAGTACTATGACACTGGTTTTCCTTTAAAACCACCTGCTGTAACAGGCTAACAATTCTGATAACCCTATAGAAATGTCTTTTTAAATGGACCAACTTGTACTCGTAGTGTGTTTTTTTTCCCTTCATTAATAATTTGCTATAAACATTTCCTACAAATAGAAAATACCTATCAAATCTTGATTAAAGAGAAATAAATTGATTGCATGGATTTCAATACGAAAAAAATTATATATAAAATACAAAATTCTTATTCCTCAGTTTTCAAAACTACAACTCTATGATACAAAATTCAGAAGGCTGTCAGATGACAATAAAACTTACGAAGTACAACTTAACCACACTATTTCCCTATTGTCTTGAGACATATTTTCAGAGGGTGACTTTACGTAGTTCCTGAGTTATGTTATTAAAACAGGAAATTACAGTGATTTTCATCCTGCTAGAAAACATGCTTGTAAGAAGTTCTATTAATTTCTATTTAGAGAACGTATTGTTCTAAAAATTAGGATAAAAGTATCCCAGAAGAACCAGGTTTTTGAGTTTTGAGGACATTTTCTAAAGAATTTGTGCAACCACCCATTGGACTTTTTTTTCTCAGTGATGATCAGTCAGCTTGCTAATATGTTCTGCCAGAATTCCACTAGGTGATCCAAATGGGTGCTGCTGTACTGAAGTTAACAGCAAAGACTACAATTTCACAGAATTGTAAGGGTTGGAAGGAACCTCTGGAAATCATCCAGTCCAACTTCCTGGCAAGGCAAGGGTCACCTAGAGCACCTGACATAGGAATGAGTTCAGGTGGATTTTGAATGTCTTCAGAGAGGGAGACTTCGTGATCTCCTTGGGCAGCCCCTTCCAGTGCTCTGCCACCCACCCTCAATGCAAAGTTCTTCCTCATATTGAGGTGAACTTCTTATGCTGTTAGTTTATGGCCATTACTTCTTACTTCTTTGACATGGAATCAAATTCTTAAGATATACAGGAAGAGCTTATAGGCATAATCTTATTTAAAAGAAATAAGAGCACTTAATTTAATATAAAATACTCTTCAAAAGAAAAAGATAAGCAAGAGGATACCTCCAGTAACAGTAAAAACTCTCAAAAATTTCTTGCACATGCCTGTCATAATCAAGTGAAGGATTTCTTAAGCATTATGTTCATTCAACTAATTTTGAACAAGATTTGAAGCAGAAGTGAATAACGGTACAGCTGCTGTTTTATAGTCAATGGTATGTTTTCTATAGAGTATTGTCAAAAAACACAGCGCTATTTGAAATAGGAAATAATGAGTTATATCATATATAAAAGCATTCTTAAGGTGGCTATTATGAAATTTCCCCACACTTTTTATGCCATTTTCAGGTACTATTTTCAATTGTGTACTGATCAGAACAAGTACAACTTGTAGGTGCTCACAATTTAACCCAGACTTTCCACAACCTTCAGTAATGCTCTTCCTTCTGAGTTGTGGTTAAGCACTTCAGTTATCCTGGCTACTCAGTTGGTCTGTAAGCATTCACAGGCTGTTCTTCACCAACATCTATCATCAACATATCCAACGGAACATGAGGCTTGTCATAGCCAGAAAACTTGAAGCAGTTGCTAGGAATTACTGTTTGCTGTGTTTCTGTGGGAGGCATCTCTGATCCCGAAGACTTACTGCATATATCCATTTGGCTACTGTTAGAAATGAAGTAACTCTCTTTTCCTTCGCTGTTTTGTACATCAGCATCAAAAGTGATCTCCTCTGTGCTTTCCTGCACAGGCACCTCTTCTGCTTTGGCTGGTGCCTCTGGGGAAGGGACAGAAGATTCTTCATCACAGGAATTCACAGGACTAACAGTTTGTTCTTTTGGCTCTATCTCCAGCAAGTTTACTTCTCCATTCACTGGCAACTCCGAGTGGCCTGATGTTACAGGTATGTACTTCCCCTCTGATCTTGGTCCTGCTAAGGTGCCTGTGTTCAGGTTTCTCATCACACTGACCTAAATGGGGGAAAAAAACCCAACAAACTTTGAGTTTAAAAGTTGGAAAAATATGTAAGTTGATAATAACAAATTTAACATCATTACAACCAATTCCAGAACAAAACTGCAAAATTAACATCTGGCACAGTCACTGGCCTATGTCCATGAGTTTAACTGTTCCAGTAACACTTGTATGCAAGATCTCAAAAATGCTTACTTTGGGCAAACACATTTGCAAGGATCAATTCCATTTCATGTCACCCACTACATTGTGAAGTTTTCAACGTAGAGGAAAACAGCAAAAGATGACAATGTAATACTCTTCAGCTGGGGAAACCTTTCATACTCTATAGCTAATGAGTGTAACTTACAGTGCCTGTGATCATTTCTGGCACCTATCCCAACCAGGAGGGAAGTGAACAACACACCCAGTAACTGCTTCTATGCTGAAGTCTCTCAACTTATTTCACAGAGCCACTAAGCAGTCCCTCAATGCTGCAACAAACTTTCATGTTTCACTTCGAAATCCCTCCACAGGGTGATCATATGAATTCATTCAATGGCCAGGCCCCAGCTTGTTTTCAACAATTACAATATGCCTTCAGGCTGCTTAGATTCTTTAGACTTTTTTTTTTTTTTAAATGTATTTTCAAGAGTATATACAAATGAAAAACAAAGGAGGGTAAACTTTCAGTGATTTGATGGTGTTCCCTAAAGACAATAAAATGCCTTGGGAGAAAGAGTTAATTGTGTACTTTCACAGATTTTGTAATTTGCTATGTACGTGTATCACACAATATCAAGTATTACAGATCCATGAATTTCTTAATAAAATACATAATCACTGTTTTTGCAGATACTTTGTAAAAAAAATAATCTGCCTGAAAATTGAGATGGAGGAAAATTTGGAAGAAAGAGATATATACAGGAGAAGAAAAGATGAAGTAAAATAACATTAAGAAAAATTACAAATAGACACAAAGAACCTTCCAGTCTGCACTAGTGTAAGAACTGAGAGAGCCATCAAAACCAGATGATCCAATCTGACTCTGCTTTTCAAGAGTCTTCTCTGATTAAAAGGTTGTGAGACTGTAGCTTTACACTCATACCTTCAGAGTGTGCTGACTTCATTAGAAACTGCTTTCATCTCTCACTTCAGTCTGATTATCTTACCCCTCAGTAGCCCTGACACCTATTGATGGTACTCTGTGGCTAACGCTGGACCAATAAAAGCATTACAATTTAGGAAAACCAACCAGCCAAACAACACCACAAGTCAAGCAAACACCCCCTGAAGAGCAGTTATTGGTCATCTAAGTTAGTTTTACAAACAGCTGTGTGAACATCACTAAGGTGAGACAATCCCCTGGGGAATCAAGGGTTGCCACTGAAAAGTGCATTCAGGTGGCTCCTGACACACTACAACCAGCTGCCACTCAACCATCAGTGCCTCTGGATCTTAATTTTCTGTTATGGAAACAGAATACTACATAAAGAATATCCAGAGTCATTTCCATGAGAATTCATGGAAATCACTCATTCATAAGAAGCAGATGCTTAAAAGTTAGTTGCAAGTAACAGATAACACTCAATAATGGGTAGATACTGAAAATGTTAAGAACACCATAAAGGATTAATATACTTTTTGAGAATCTCTTTATACAGGTATATTGAATATATATCCAAAATATTGGGTACTTATTCCATGTTGTATAGCTTATGCTTATGCTATACAACACTGATCTTGAATGGACCAGCATCTGTAGCTTTTTGGGGTGGGAGTTAGCAAACATCTGACTCTAATAATCACACAGCAAGTGACAAGAGAAGGTAATTCTCTGTGTAAGGTGGAATACTTGAAGAATGTGAATTACAACAAAGTATTACAGAAACCACAGTCAAAAGCTGCATTTCCAGCTTTCCATCTCTCCCCATACTAGTACATGATAAACTGAAGTTAAAAACAAAAGCCAGTGAGTTCTTGTTTCTGTCCTTTAGGATTTCACACAGCTCTAAAAAATCATAATCCTAAAATGTGTTAAGGGATCACCTTGCATTCTACACAGGTCCAGCATATTTCACAGTGAAACACTTTGAGACTTTGGGGATAAAATATTCTCTGTACAACTACATCCAAGACTTCTCAAAAAAGGAAACCCATTTTTCTCTTGACAAGTTTCTGACCTAGGCAAGATGGTGCAAAGACACTCCTATTCCCATTCATGGAAGAAGGAAGCGATCAGAAGAAAAAACTCCCATGTGGTTCCTGGTATCAAAGGTTTTTTAAAAGCCACTGAGTCATGACGACAAGACAATTGAACAAGACAATTGAACAACTCATGCAGGTGTTTCTAGCTTCAAAGATAAGAATCAGTTTATTACAGTAACTGAATGCTTATTACAGTAACATTCAAAAGATCTTAAGTTACAAGGGTAATTAGGATATGGTTGCTATTTGAAGAAAAGTATTTACTATAGATAAGTTAATATTTTTCTTTTATTCACATTACCTAGCAAACTGACAGCCAGTGATGGGCATCAGCAGTATTTCCTGGCATGTGCAGGTACTCACATAACTTCCTGGCTCCAATAACAGCACCTGAGCTTTCAGGTCTTTCACTGTCTCAACAGACTAGTTGACACACACTGCTGAAAATCAGGCTCAAGGACACAACATATTCCAAGGAATCCATAACAGCTAAGGTAATTACCAATTCTTTCTTAACTTCCTTTTCTAATGATGTGTCCACCTATGAATTCCAAGTAATTTTCAGGTACACATTTCATGAAGGAGAAATTGAGAACTCCATTTCAAATCTTATTAGGATGACGGCAAAAATCTTTGTAGTCTTTCCATGGTTCCACAAAGCATTAATGCTATGTAAATTTATAAAGAGAAGACTATGTTACTGCCATCTAAAGATGCTCACAGGAGAAAAAAAAAGACAATTATTTGTGGCAAGTGTCAGTCAATATTTACAGGAACAATTAGTTTCTCCACATCAAAAATACATGTTGTATAACCAAAGAGCAAAGCTTTATCATTCCTGTCAGAACCAGAAAAACCACTAGCAGAAAACAGAAAAGTAGGTTTAAGTAAGACTCAACTTTCTCTTTTCTCTTGAGAGTAAATGTTTTCTACTCCCAAAAATATCTGCCACAATTCAAAGATAAAAGACATTGAAGAAAAAGAGAAGTTAAAGCAGAGAGAGAGATGCCCACAGCACTTCAGAAAATTATGGCCAGGTTCCTTTAAAAGTGGGTAAGCCCTTATCATGTATCTTAGAACAAAAATCTAGTACAGGAATAGCCACAGGACAAACTGCAATGCCTGAAGACAATGAGTGGAAAGAGATAGCCTCCTGCGACACTTTTCGTAAGATAAATGAAAGGGAGTTTTAACTACAGCTGAACTGCTGAAAGACCACATTCCTTTGATCCAGGCAGAAGACTAACATGATGTTTTGTAAAGGAATCTGTCCCATTTCACATATGCATATTCCTGGTAGGATCCTACTGTTTATAATGATGTTTAAACATTTAAACAAACATGCTTTCTAATGAAGACAATCATTCATTGCCTATATCAAATGACAGCTGCACTGTGGAAGTAGGACCCAGACATGACTCATATGTAATTCTTGGGAGTCACAAACAGCATAGAAAAGACAGTATAAAAGCTCTGGAGCTCTAATTGGCAAAGAATTTTTTTTCTTTTCTCTGACTATGTAAGACTTGCAAAGGTAGCTGCTTGATGTTTACTCTTTCTCATTTTCCCTTCTGTTGGAAAACTCCAGGTTGCTGGAAGTCACTCAAATGATGTTTTCATATCTACTTAAAGGTGCCAGGAAGGAGATCACAGAAAAACAGCAGTCCTAAGGTAGGAAATCTTGCCCAGCCTTTTAACAGATAGAAAAACTCCCTAGCAGTTTTATTTTCAAGCTCAGGTAAGGCACAATGATGATAACCTGTACAGAAAGAAATACCTAGTAGATATTCAAAGGTCAGTGACAGGGAACAAGTGCCATTAAGTCTATAGAGATAATGTAATATAATTAAACTTATCGTTCATATTAATTAAATTGTTTGTACTTTTAATGATTAACCATAAAATAATTATGCTTAAGTAATTAATTGCTCATTTTACATTCTCACAGTATTCACATTACCTATACTGAAACTATCTCTGTGAGCTCTAAAACTTATATTTGTCATTAGAACTTCATTGGAATAGGCAGAAATACAGAATACCCTGATTTGGAAGGGACTGACAAGAATCAGTGTCTACTTCCTGACTCCACCCAGGACAACCTAGGTGTGAAACCACACATCTCAGAGCATTGGCCAAATGCTTCTTGAATAGGATTTGGGCAGCGACCACTTCCCAGGGAAGCTTGTCTCAGTGCCTGACCACCTAGCTAACAATATTTATAAATAGTTATAGGCTTCATTCAGCTCCTTAGCAATAAAATACGACGTAGTATGTGAACCATACTGTGGTACTGGAACCTAGGAACCACAAAGTAACATCTAGCCCAGTAAAATGAGAACATGGGCACACACAGGAGTTTCTACAAGGTAAGCTCAAGTGTGAAGTTGGAGCATGCATCAGGAAGCTCACAGGTGTTAAGGAGCACACATTCTATTTGTGATATTTGCTTTCTAATCCTTTAGATGAGATATCACAGTGCTACTGGAAAGCCAAAATAAATGTTTCCATTGAGCACAGCACTGTAATCCTGCATGAGCCACCTTCTGCTACAATGAATGGTCTTCACAGAAATTACTGTTGCATGTACATAGGACACAAAGTTACATATTCAGACAAGTACACCCTGGTGTGAACACGACAAAAAGTCTGCAGCATCTGCTTTGGTATTGGGGCCTAGCTGGAGATGTCAGAGAGATTTCTCTCATCTATTTTTTAAAGCCTACAGTGTGAATGTCTACTCCCAAACTAGTCCCCTGGCTACATTGCAGTCCATGGAAAGAAACAGGAATTTTAAAAAGCATTTTGTCTGACCAGAAGTGCATGTAATTTCAGAACAAGATGAATCATCTTGTCCACAAGTTGGTGGACTAGATCACTGCTTTACTACAAAGGGACCACCTCTGGCTTGGTATCTCCATTTAGTCAGAGCAATCTCGCCTCCTGATATTCTATTCTAAAGAACACAAATTCCAGAGGAATCTTGGGCATTCACTATGGAGAGGTCATTTTAAAGGTTTTGAAACTGAAGACCATGGAATCAAAGATTGTTGTCTACACTCTATATAAATGAGACTTCCTCCATTCCTTGAGAAGATACTCTTGCTGTGATTTCTGTTTACTACTTCCTCAGGTGGCAGCTCTTTGAAGTTGTGGTGGTTCACTTTTTGTGACTAACACAACAGGAGAACATTACAACAGTAGTTCTTAGATACTCCACTATGGCCTGACATGAAACCAAGGAGTGCTGCTGCTCTTTAAGCAACATCCACTCTGTTTCCTAAGGATGGCTACAGGAAGTTTTTAAGATAGAGCAGCTGTTGACTTCTCTTCCCTGTGACTGCTCAGTGTGAGAACAGACTTACGCATGTCCTTCTTCCCCCTTCCTACAGAACTATAACCCCCTCCCCCTTATTCTGCACATTACAAATATTGTAGCAACTAGCAGAATTGCCAATACTACCATTTAATGAAGGAATCTCACAGCTCTGTCTTTGTGACAGGACAAAGGGAAATGCGTACAAACTGAAACACACGGAATTTTGTCTGAATGTAAGAAAAACTGTGAGGGTGGTTTAACATTGGAACAGATTGCCCACAGTAGCTGTGGAGTCTCCTTCCTTGCAGGTGTTCAAAAACCATCTGGATGTGCTCATGGCTAACCTGCTCTTGTGCTTGAGGAAAAGGCTTTGGGTAGATGACCTCAAAAAGTATCTTCTCACATTAGTGATTCTGTGGTTTTGTGTCTCTGCTACTAGAGTGAATACAAACCTGCCCAGGTATGCACATGCTGAGTGTTTAAGAACCAAGTTCTCAAACTAGACCAACTACTGCTACTTCAGTCAAAGAGAGACTGAAGTCTAGCCCTAAAAAACTAAGAAGCATCTGATTGCAAAGGCTATCAGAACATTAGACCGGCAAAAATTCTAAATATCTATGAGGCCATGGGAAAAAAGTAAAAAAACCCCAACGAAACAAACCCAAGAGACTGGCATAAGCATACAGTAGTTACAGAACTTACCAAAGACTTAGGCAGCTGTATGTTGTTCTTCCTCAGTTTCTTGCAGCCACAATATACTGTCGGTATTACCGTCAAGATCCCAATAACAACACAAAGGATGACGATACCATGTGTACCTAAGAAGTTAAAGCAAAATCTACTAGGAATTTTGGAACAAGCCACTGCTGTATCATTGAGAAGAATTTCAGAAATTGTAATAGCTCAGAATGCTTAGCTGTAATGTGTGAATTTGTCAATCTACTACCTTTTTTCACTCAAGAAAACTTAATCCATAACACTTTTATGGAGTAAATAAAAATTGGAATGACAGAAGCTTTTCAGTTTATATAAACATAATCACATTTTTATAGAAATAAAGAAATTTTGCAATTAATTTTTTGTTCCTTAGAGATGACAGATGGGGATAATGAGATTTGTACACCTTCTATGTGATAGCATATTAACTGACATAACTACACAGAGTTTATGTACAATAAAAGTAAAATATGATATCTTCCAAAACACAGAATTGTTAATGATTACAGTAGGACTCCACTAGTCTGACTCTCCTTAATGCCCTCCCTCATCCAGCTGCTTCTGTGCATTCAAGAAGACTGCTTCTATTTAATCTCTTTGCTGAAATTACAGGCCATGGTGAAGTACAACCACAATGTTTGTAAGAGGTTCAGAGATAAAAATTTGGGTCACTATTTGCCTTTTGTCCTCTTCAATTACGAAAAAGACAGCAATATCTTAATTTAATGACCACAAGTTTATAGTTGCTTCCAGTTAAAAGTATATACACATTACCCTCAGTGATGAGGCCAAGCAAAAAGCTAGTTGCTAGAACAGACAATGCCTATGAAAACCATATAGCTCAGTGAATGATCCATTTGTGATTTTGTAATCACACCAGTGTTCATGTGCAATAGAAACAGGTTTTGTAATATCAACACAGGAAAAACCCCCCAAAAAAAATTCAGGGTCATTTGAAAAGAATACATTATTTGTAAAGGTCAGAACTGTCCAAGTGTATTTGGAAAAGACTGACTAAGCTTTTCCTATTTCTTCTATTCTCCCAAAGGCACCCCAAGCACCAAATACTTGCTAGATCAGATCTGTCTTCAGATTCAGTATGTTCTTAATATAGCATTTGAATCCTCTTACTCAATGTCTGCCTGACAGGAACAGGAATGCATCTTTCCTCTGATGGAGTGCCAACCATCAGAGAATCAAAAATTCCTATTGCTGAAACACAGTAAGTGGAACCTTCAGTAAGAACTGGGATTTTGAGGCTACACTTAGGCATTGTACAGTTGTCCTCGTAGAGCTCTTCAGTCTGAAAAAAAAATGGAAGACATGTTATATCATTTGACTCACTATAACAATGTTACAGTATCTTCCACTACTTCAAAAAATGTTAAAACACTATTAGATGTGTTTCCTACATCACTCATATGCTTTCCAAAAGATGCATGACCATCAGGTTACTGGCCTGCCTTAAGATGTTATATTTGATCAGAGCATGGTATTTTCCAGCTAAAATTTCTGCTGTTCATAGTAGAGATTCACATTTATAAAACTTGCACCTTGATGCATATGAAAAGCTAACTGAAAGTAAACACACCTGCTGTAATTTTACGTGCCTTCACCCTCCGTGATTGCTAAATAAACTGGTATAAATACCTTGAAAGGCCATTTTCTTAAGTGAAATGTCTCTTTAGACAAATGAGAAGGGCCCAAGTTAAGTTACTAATGTTTTAGCATCTATGCAGAAACAGCAGCATGTGATCCATTAACACTTATCTTGTGTACAGTTAATGCAACAATCTGCAACAATCTAATTTTTGTTGTAAGCACTCATTTGGACAACTACAATACAGACCTTTCATTCACATATCTCATTGTAATGCACTCAATATTTTAGGTGCTCAACTGTTTTCTTGGTACCTGTTAGCTCTATGTGTCATAGGCATAAATCCCTTGTATAGGCATTTAAGGTAAAGAAGTGTTTTTAAATTTTATTTTTGGAACCTACCTCATTTTTACTATTCTGAACAGTCACTAAGTAGGCAAGATGTGAATAAATGTCTTCAATACAAGAAAGAGGGAATACAGGATGGTGAATATCAACCATGATTTTATCACCATGTCTTGAGACATTCAGTTTTGGCGGTCCTATTTTTCCTGCAACACATTGCACCATTGCTATTAGGCCAAAGCTTTTAACATAAAATATTGTATTTATTGTTAGCTTTCCAAAATTTATCAGAGATTTGAGAAGAATTACGTCTGTTTCCATGCTGTGGATAATGCATAGCTGTGGTAAGACCTCTCTGTTGCTTAGAAGTAATGGAGGCATTTGGATACATTAACTAATCAGCTTCTAAAATGGAAACAGATTGTCCATGATGAATTTCACTGTTAAGCAACTTCACTTTCCTACACACATAAGGCCATAAAAATTCAGCTGACAACAGAAAATACTAACAGCAATTAAACATATACATGAATGAGAACCAAACACAAGATCCTGCTGACTAGATCCCACCATAAATCAGCTCAGTTAAAAACAATACTGCACTGAAACAAAGGCTATATGAAAAGCTAAACAAATCTCACCCATGAGTGCCATTTGGA
Source organism: Pyrgilauda ruficollis (assembly GCF_017590135.1). NCBI lineage: Eukaryota > Metazoa > Chordata > Aves > Passeriformes > Passeridae > Pyrgilauda > Pyrgilauda ruficollis. Next base: position 14,898,664 of record NW_024523648.1, on the reverse strand, counting down.
AACTTTGGATTTCCCATGGCAATGGCCTATGTGAATTTTTCATGTCTAATGGTCTGACTGAACACAAGTTTCTTGTTCAATGAGAAAAGGATTTTGTCTCTTTTCTCCGTACATGGCTACCAATCTTCTGGAAACTGTCACACTGAGCATTACTACCATGACTTGTGTCCTTTTGTCAAACTATAGAAACCAGCCACTATTTCAAGTAATAGGACTGTTGAGTGGGAACAGAATCATAGCAGAAAGCAAAGAGGGACTCCACTCCTTTGGCTCCAGAAATGCAGAAATAGATAGAATTCGATAGAATCTCACGGGCCAGCTTCTCCCTGCAAGCTGTATGTTGGGAACAGAGCAAGCATGGTAAGAAGTCTCTTGGTCTTTCCTGACTCTGTTGCATTTCCTTTGCACTGCCCATGCAATGCCAGGGCCTGCCACACTGAACTGCAGACACAAAATTTACTTTTACAGTATTGATGTTAAAGTCTGATTTTTTCCAAAGCAGCCTGAAGCATTTATGTGAAGAACTAGTAACTCAGTTATCCAATTACAGCTCTTAGTATTACCTAGACACCTGAAGCTATCAGTTCATGGCATTCTAGTGTCAAGCAATACATTGCTACTTCAGTGATGCCTAAAGGTCCATGTTCCCCGGTGACAGTTTCCTACCATAAACTGGTGTCTGGAACGTGGGAAAGATTCAGAGTGCACCATCAGCACCACCTTCTTGCTTTTAGACATTTTGAAACAAATACGCGGACACCAGAGAGTAAGAGCTAGCAAGCATCATGAAGTCCCTGCTAAGCAATCATCATGCTTCATTTCATCCTGGACTCCTGGCTTTAAGGTATTCCCCAAATGCAATGCAGTAACAGAGCAAAATGAATAATTACTAACTCTCCAAATTTTTGAAAAAAATTACTAGGTTTAGTTGAGATTCAACTTACCATGCCTTTGCAAAATAAACTCATTTGCCTCAACATATTCAGACTGTTGTGACCCAACAACAGCTTTAACTCGAAGCCAGTGAGATGAATAAGGGTCACATATTTCCACTGAGAGATCACAAAAATAAGCTGAAGTGTTCACACAGGTTGAGACGTTCTTATAGTGACCTAAACTGTAAAACAGATCAAGTAATTAACACAATTTCAACTACACAATTCTGTACAATACACTGCCTGTAACAAAAAACTGTGAGGGTGGCCAGGACCTGTGAGGGCACAGGTTGATCAGGGAGGTTGTGGAGTCTCCCCTAGGGATATTCAAAAGCTAACTGGACATAATCATGGATGACCTGCTCAAGCAAGGGGCTTGGACAGATGACCTCCAGAGATCCATGGATCAACCATTCTATTACTTGGCAAATTTTGCCTTAATTTACACTTGAGCAACCTTCATCCTACGTGACTTCACTGCATAGAAACAAGAGAATTTGCCATGGACTGACTACTTTTATGTGCTTCTAGAGAGTATCAGGTATAGGAAATAATAAAATAGTAAGAACTTACTTGTAAGGCTTGATTTCCACAATAAAACGAGGAGTTTCAGACATAGATGGGTACTGCCAATGCAAAACTGTTTTGAAATTTTCAGATGTTACTACAATCCCTGTTGGTGAAGGCACTAGAATGAAGAGAACAATTGCACTTTGATAAACGTATCTTTGCAAACACAAGAACAGCCAAATGTACTTCTAAATTATTTGGAAAAGTCAACACACTAGACATAAAAATCATAAATACTTCCCCCAAATGAGCTAGTCTGTCACCAGTACAAACATTTATGAGCCCTGTAAGCTGATTTATTACTCACCTCTCCTGCAGAGACAGCTTTTGTCCTCTTTGCAACATCAGATAACCCATGCCCACTGAAAGCAAGTCCCTCAGAAAGCCTGTATCAGGTCCATAAGCAGTGATGATTATACCCCTGTTTGGCCTTTTACAGATATAACAGCAAGACAGGTTCTAAGACTTTACTCAAGTTAAAGGAGATTAGCCCTGTTCCTGTAGATTTCTCTTGCTGTTCAGAAATTGAATTGGAGTGAATGGGCTAGGAGATGGTACCAGAGCTGGAGTATCAAGGCCAAAATACAACAGGCCTCCTAGGGTAAGCCTGGATTCCCTATGAATTCCTAACAGTGATGCTTCTACCACTCCAGCAGTATCTTCAGTAAGCTGTGATGACCAAAATAAATGACAAAACAAAATAGATGACCAAACTACAAACATTTGTAAGGAATTTGAACACTGAAGCTATAATGTAGTTCCATTTGAAGGAACACATTTGAAGTATACTTAACAAACAACATCAGAGGTAATGCAGTAAAGCAATCCAAAAATAAGAAGCAACACTGACAGTCTTCCACGTGCAGCAAGTATCTGTTTCAAGCAGCAGCCTCAAGAGGGTATCAAGGGAGCAGCTGCAGGGGAAGGAATATTACAGGATCCTGTAATGCTGAAGGCTGCCACATGACACTCAGGAAGAGAAGAGAAATTAAGGTCACTCAACTGAATTACACTATTGCAACTCAGCTTCTCGATGTCTGGTTTGGCACCCCTAGTATGCTCAATGTGGCTTTCACAAAATGCTGAGGGAACTCAGATCTGCTCTTTTCACAAAGCAAGTACTACAACTTCACTCTGTTTTAGGGAAAGTAAACAATTTTCACATTCTGAGAACAAGACCACAAAGATAACACATTACTGAAAGTGATACGCTGAGGCTGAGATATGCTATTGACAAACACAAAGGTTTGATGTAATATAGGTCATTCTGCAAGCAGTACAGTGGTTTGTTTTAATAACAGTGGTATTTCAGCTATTGGAAGAAAAGGGACATCATAATCAAATTCACAACCACAAGAAAAAAAAGGTGACAATTTGACAGAAGAGGTGTCAAGCACACAGGCGAAAGCACATAAACGTTACTCCAAATATGCACTTTTAAGTCAGTGTAGCTAGCCTTACAAATTTTTAACTTTTGTGTACTATTACACAAAAAAACCTGCTTAACATAAGGGGTTGACCTCAGAGCACTGAAGGAGGTAGCAAATGTTATAGTAGGACCCCTCCATCATCTGCCCAAGGCTTGGGGAGCTAGGTCCCTGCTGACTAGTTGCCAGAAATGCTGTGCCTAAAGCAAAAATTAATTCAATGCATTGGACATTTCCGAGATGTAAATATGAGACAGCCTTCAAAGGCTGATGTTGTGGTGCAGGATTCATTTGGTGTGTTCTGTTACCCCCTAAAGCTATAATGGTTCAGTCCTGGGATCCCCCTCTCCCTCTCCCCTGGAACCTCTCTCTCTGAGAGTGTCAATTCGCTCTCTCCTCCCCTGTTTCCCTGGTTACTTTCTGTCAATCCCTCCCCAAGTTCTGTCCATCACCCTCTGTCTCCTTCCCATATTCCAGAAAATTCTCCTTTCTTCGGTGGGTGATTGGATCGGGAACAAGGGTCCCTCCCTGTCACATTCCTTATGGGCTAGCCGGCATGTTTCTCACGAGTTTGTTCACTCCCCAGTTCTCCCTCATTGGTCAATGTGTGGGGTTCCCACCCCCTTTATAAGCTGCTGTATTCCTGCCTCGTGGTCCTTGCTCGGCTGGTGCCCCTGGAGTTAATAAAAGGCTCTGGATTTTACCCCCGAGGAAGGAACCTCTCTTCTTTCTTCTACTTCGCCTGCCTGCTGCTCCCTGCTGCCCCTTGCTGAGGTGCTCCCGGGACGCCCCGGCGCATCTAGGGAGTGCCCCGCCCGGCTGTCGGCTGCCGTGCCTGTAGCTCAGCCGGCGAAATTTCCTCCCCTGCCCGGGGGAGTAGAGAAACTCGGGCAGCAGTTCAGCAGGCTGATACTTGTATCTTGTGCAAAACTGAAATTCCTTCCCTCATTCTGGCATTATTGTATACACAGAGGAATCTGTCACCACTGCTTATGCAAGCAGAATTCAGCTGAAGTGCAATAATGCACGTAATAGAACAGGGCCTGACGAATCCACAACGCAGAGTTTGTGGTACAGCTAGCGGAGACAACAGCGGCCCTAAAAGCCACAGAAGTTCATTCAAGTCATATATGACTTTCAAACATCATTTAGGCACTGAAATACAGACTGAAAGCACAAACTGAAAGCTTGAAAAGACAAACTGTGAAAAAATAACATGTAAAAATGTATTTTGAAAGTTTGTTCCTTTTTCAGGTTTCCATTAAAAACAAACAAATCCTTATGCTCGCCAAGTGACACATCATAGGAAGACACTTAGAAGCCACTTCAACAGGCCAAGAGGGACAACAGTTTGAACCTTGCTGTAGAGTTTAGGTTCACTCATAATTTAAAGATAGACAGCTGCAACAGTAACCAGTCAGTCCCTTCTGGGCCCCTGACTGGGAGAAGTGTGCCTTCCTTATGCCAGCCCTGTCCTCTACCTACAGTTGTTTCAGCTCACAGATTCACAGAATATTCTCAGTTGGAAGGGACCCCACAAGGATCACTGAATCCAAGTCTTACATACGTGGCCCACAGGGGGACCTGAGCTCACATATCCACTTAAACTACACCCAGAAAGGGTAGCAGTTCTGATGACTTCACAAATGCAAAAAAGTCACTCTCTGTAGCTTTTGCCACCCTTGAAGATGAAGAAAACAGAAAAAAGATCAGACAAATTTGTACTACCTTTGAATGCTTCTGCGGTACTCCTCAGCCATATGCATTGAAAAAAAAAAACCCAAACAGAAAAAAAATGGCAATAAGGCAACCAATACTCTGAAAGATGGATTCAGAAGGCAGCAAGTTAATGCTAAGGATGAAAATAGTACATAAAAAGAATTTAGCCTGTCTCTGAAGGCTGCATTTCCTTAATTTTTTTTTTTTTTTTCCACCCAACTTGGGATTCAAAGGGTTTGAGATAACAAACTTGACTGGGATGTACTAGACTGAATTTACAACTACTAGTGCTGTTTAGCTCCTGTGGCTTGCTGAGGCTTGCTTTCCTGACTGCATATTTAAGTCCAGTGCTCGCTGCTTTCACTGACTGCCTGCAGAACTGCTTATCACCTCACAGTAGTTCCTCCGGGAACATTCTTGCAACAGCCATGGTGATACATGTGGGCTGGCAAGTGGCCAGGGTATTGCCATATCACACCCAGTACATAGTGGGGGGAAGGAGGAGGAAGCACAGGACATTTGGAGTGATGATGTTTGTCTTCCCAAGAAACTCTTACCCATGATGGGCCCTGCTCTCCTGGAGATGGCTGAACACCTGCCTGCCCACGGGAAGCAGCGGATTAATTCCTTGCTTTGCTTATGTGCACAGCTTTTACTTTCCCTACTAAACTGTCTTTAAATCAATCCATGAGTTCTCCAGCTTTATCCTTCTGATTCTCTCCCCAATCCTGCTGGTAACAGAACAAGCAGCTGCGTGGGGCTTGGTTAAACCTTGAAAAAATGGCCCTTCTAATTATTTATATCCTCACTTCAATCTGCTCTAAATCAAACAAAATTGGCCTGCATTAAAAGCAGAGTCCAGCCATCTGGGAGGTAGAGGAGAGTTAGGAGCACTGCCCAGCACCACAGGACCAAAACTGAGCAGGAAGAGGTCACTCACCACAGGCTGCAGGAGCACCCAAGGCACGGGCTTCCAAGCCCGTGCCTTGAGGAAGAACAGGCAATGTCTGTCAGAGCAGTGGTTCTGCCTCCTGCCACGCTCCCCTTCAAGGCAGCACACCTGGGTTAGCGTGGCCCCCTCACTTCTGGCAGGCCAGGCACCAAACAGGTCCTGCTCCTATCAGACTGCTGGAGGGAAGTTGCCTGTTGGCTGTGCTTGGTTGGGAGCCTGGGAGACTGGCAAGCACCCAAGAGCAAGGTAATGAAGAAATTTTTTATCTGCTAGCTGACTGGCTTTCTTTTAAGAAGCAGCAGCCACGAGGTGTATGTGAAAATGCTTGCATGTGCTTGCCTTGGCAAGCTTTCATTTATCCCTCCAAAAGAAACCCAGGACGTGCATTTCTCTTGTAATGCCACTCCCATACCTTGATGGTACTTAAAAAATTTACTGAAAACAAGCTTAAATTCAAGTATCATGAATAAACATTATACACAGTAGATAGAGCATTTTTTACAGCTTCTATTTACAACAGAATTTCATTTTCTAAGGGATCAGAGGCTTGACAGTGTTCTGTTGAGTTCTCAAAATCATTATGATAATCTCCACAAGGTTGTAAGCTGTACTAAGAAGATAGATAGACTGAGATCACCATCTTGAGAAAAACCACAGCAAGTTGCACAAGATAGACACCTAACAAAACAGATGCAATAATACAAGCTAAATTTTGTTTTATCTATTTTATGAGTGTTCATCCCTTTTGTTATAGCTGAGAAGTGTTGTAATAGGTGAAATCTAAATACAGCACTTTCTACCACCTAATTTGTTTTTGTTTGCAGCTTGACAGTAAATTGCTATGAATGTCAGTAATCTGAATCATAAACAACAACTCAAGGCCACCATTCTTATCGCACACAACAGGAAGCCAGCTGCCTAAATGATGTATACGCATCCTTGGAAATGCGGCTTACAATGTGCAGTAGGCACCTGAACTGCTACCGCAGCCTCTAAATCTTCTTCACCTTCACCACAGACCTTGTCTTCCACGATACTAAAATACGGATTGAGAGTTCCCATCAACAAGTGCTCAGCTCCACTGTGGAGTCAGAGGCCTATCAATGCAGGCACATTAGGCACCCAGCTGCAGGAAATGCAGGAGATGTTCCAGCGGCTGCTGGGTTGTCTGGCTTCATTCCTTTTCTAAGGAAAAGGGTGTCCTACAACACAAGACGACTGAACATTTCCTCATTACACACCAAGCCCTGATATATGTATTATACTACTGGCACATTGAAAGCCCTATAAGATTTAAGGGAAAAAAAATAACCATACAACTGTTGCCATGGAAATTCTGGGCTCCTCAGTACAAGAGAGACATAGCGTTTGTGGACCAGGTCCAGCAGAGAGCTGCAAGACTGATCAAGGAATTGGGACATCTCCATTATGAGGAAAGGCTGAGGGTGCTGGGCCTGTTCAGTCTCATGAGGAGATGACCAAGAGGGGACTTCATCAATATCTACAAGTATCTGAAGGAGGAGTGACAAGAAGCCAGCTTCTCACTGGTGCCAAGCAACAGAACAAGAGACAACGGGCAGAAACTAACACACAAAAAGCTCCACCATATCAACAGTATGAGGAAGAACTTCTTTACTATGTGAGTGACCAAGCACTGGAATAGATTGCCCTGGAAGGCTGTGGAGTCCCCCTCACTGGAAGTACTCAAGAACCATCTGGATGCTATCCTGTGCCATGTGCTCTAGGGTGACCGTGATTGAGCAGGAAAAGGTTGGACCAGATGACCCACTGTGGTCACTTCCAACCTGACCCATTATGCTATTCTGTATGTGACAGCATCGTAAACATGGTTCAGACTTCCCTTTCTACCTTAATTCTTGTAGTTCAGCACATCTACTTGCATCAATATTATAACAAAGTAAGGACGTGTTATTAGTCATTACATATAAAACCAGCATTTTCACTCAACTAATACAAATAATTTTCAATTAGAATTAATTCCCTTCATTATGCTTTTGTTCACTACAAAAAAAAGGGTTTACTTATAGTGGCTGTGACCAAGCTGAGTGCAAGTCACCAAGAAAATACTGCTGGAGTTTTCAAAACCTAACTCAAAAATACATTCTGCTTCTTTGAGCTAAAGGTTTGTTGCACTCGCATGCAAAAAAGTGAGCTTTCTGCTTCTAGGCAGCCTGTTACATGATCTACACCACAGCACTACTCTCTACGCTTACAGAGATAACTGTTGTGCTGGACAAGGCTGGATTAGAGCAGGTTTGTTTCACAAGTAACTTACTGGTACTGTGTTTTTTACCCTGAAAACGCTTAATACAATGTAGAAATGGCATATTTTACTAGCAATTAAAGCATGCCCTTAAAAGAGACTAAGTCAGAGCAAACAAGAAAATATTTAACATATCAAGCTATTTTACTGATCCAATGAGGAAAAAAATTTCCCTGCAAAGTGTGCCAGTTATAATCAGACACCAGTCAAACAAACTGGAGATTCAAAATGCAAATTATTAAGGAACAATAATTCAGGCAGATTACTGTTTTTAGCACCGCTAGTCCAAATCAGACAAAGCTAAGCAGACTTCCAAAGCATGGTGTGGCCCATTATCAGGGGCAACCAAGTTCAGTCACTTCACCTGGGCATGGATCTGAGCTCCAAGAAATCTCCATTTGCAGAATCCAAGGAGCCTGCGCACACAGCCAGCTCTCAGCAGTCTTAATAAAAATTAAATGCATGTTCCCTTTTGACTATTAGACAGCAATCTCTGCTTTTAATGAACTTTTCCAGTTCAAAATAAAACTAGTAAGCCTGACTAATTCTTTCGTAATTTACTCGCCGTGCAAACAGAGACACAACGCTGTTCTCCTTCGGTAAGCCACTCCTCCCCAGGAGTGCTTGGCCAAAACGCGCGCGTCCCAGGCCGTGATCCCGATACCTTCCTTACACTCCCCAGCCCCGTGCTCCCCATTTTCGATCCGAATTTCCCAGTTTGGACATATGAAGTCATAAAGCACAGCACAGCGGGCCTGTGCGATGCTTTGCATGCCAGAATGCACGAACACCCGAAACAAGGCTGATGTCAGCAGCGCGCCGCCGGCGCGCCACCAGACGGCCTCCGGGGCCGGGCTGAACCGCGCACCCCAGAGAGCTCGGCCGGGGCCGGGGCAGCACGGCACAGCCCTGGGGAGCGGGGGCTCCTCCCGCCGCCGCCCGGCCGCTCGCACAGCCCCGACAGCTCCCTGCGTCCGGCGGCCCCAGCGGCGGCGCTCGCTCACGGAGGATTCCGGGACGCGGCGCGGCCGGTGCCGGTGCCGCCGCCCCTCAGGTGACCCGTGCTGCCCACGAGCCGGCCGGCCTGCCCGGGCCGCCCCATGCCCCCCGTCTCGCCCCGCCCGTTACCTGCGGGCGGCTGCTCCCCCTGGGAAGCCGCGCTCCGGCGGGGCGCCAGCAGCGCCGCGACAGCCAGGAGGGACAGCGGCACCCGCATGGCGCCCGGCGGGAACCGAGCGGAGACCGCCCCGCGCACAGAGCGAGCCCCGCGGCGCTCCCACGCCTGCTCCCGCCCCGCTCCGCTGCGGCGCCTGCGCCGGGCAGGAAAGGGCGGGATGCCCGGCAATGATAGTGCGGGGGCGGGCGGCGGCCCCGAGGTCACAGCCGGGCAGCGCCCGGGGGGCGCCGGGGGAAGGGGAGGAGGGGCGACCGCGGGCGCCGCGGAAGCGTGGGATGGCGGCCCGGCCCCGGCCCCGGCCCCGGCCATGAGGAGGATGTTGTGCTCCGCGATGCCTGCGCTGGCTTTGTCAATGTTCTGTTTTAAGAACATTGGGCCATACCTGCCAGCCCCAGCCGCTTGGAAAGCACCGTCCAGCTCGTCATGTTGCGACTTGTGCTCACTCCCCATTTCTTAAGAAACACGAGGTGTTCACCCAGTGGAGTGTTCCAGAAACAGCACGCTGAATTCTTACATGTAGAGGAATCCTAAGTTATGCTGGGAGGCTTTATTCTTTCTTGGAAATAACCTAAATGTATATGCATTTCAAAAAATTGATGTTTGCGGAGCAGGATGGAGACTGCAGGTTTTGCCACCTTAGTGTTCCTGTGTCTCACATCCAGTGTCCCAATGCCAGGTAATTCTGCAGCTTAACCTTTCAGAGTCAAGGCCACCCTGGGCCAGATGAGTAGAAGGACACAGAAGAACCCTGCTCCATGTCTCTGCAGCTGTGATGAGGGTGTAGTAGCTATATCAGCTCTTGTCAGTGACTTTGCAAGTAGTGCTTTTTTCAGACCTAAAATGGAGGCACCTTGATGGATCCTTGATATCTACATGTATTCTCAGACTTTCAAGGAGACAGGAAGGAGCAAACGGAGCTGCTTGCCAGAGCCATTATGCTTCCCCTTTCCCATACCTCTCTTTGAAACAGTTCAGCTGCTCCCTCATCTTTATTTCCTGTCCCAAGCATTAGTTCACTCCCTAGGGAAAGGTGTGGAGAAATTGATTTTCTTGCCATCTAATATCCACACTGGAAAAATTTGAGACAGCACAATTTGCTGTGTGGGAAGGAATGAGTAGCAAGGAGAGAGGAGGTCACAAGCTAGCAAGGGATACTGAAGAAAGCACCTCACTGTTATGGCCTCAGAAATGAAGTGTTCCCAGAGGTGATGAAGTGGTGCTGTGGGGTGTAGGATCAGTGTGGAGTACAGAGCTAACATCTCCCAGCTGTGCTAAGGTTGAAGAAAATGAATTGTGAAACTACACTGACTTTGTGTAGCAAACCACCCTCATAGACTGACCTTTGTGCTTAATGCAACAGCAAGCTTTTTACAGCCAACAAACACTTAACTGCCTTGACTGAAATACTGAGCACTCACTGGCACGTGAATTCAACTGCCTGAATGATGTCATGCTTGCATGGTGTTTTCTGGCACATAATGACAGGAAGAGAAGAAAACTGCCTCACATTGTGACAGAGAGAAGGTTTGGATCAGATATGAGGAAAAATTTCTATGTCAGTGCAGTTGCCAAACATTAGAACACGGCTTCCCAGGGAAGTGATTGAGTCACTATCCCTGGATAAAGGAAGGGCATATGTTACACTTAGAGAAGGGTTTAATGGTGGACTTAGCAATGTTTCAATAACAGCTGGATTTGGTGATAGTAACAGTTATTTCCAACCTACATGATTTTGTGATTGCAATTATATTTTACACAAAATTAAGTAAGAACAAGACATCACCAGCCCTGGATAAAGTTCAGGTGTTCTCACAGTTGTATCAAAGGCTGACAGTGTACCTAAGGTGGCTGTCACATAAACAGAGCTCGATAAGGTTGTGGGTGTTTTATGAAAATACTTCAGAGACTTGAAAAAACATGAAAGGGGAAATCAGTGAATAAAAATTAAGCCAGCTCTGTACGGAGCAAGTAAATATGATTCCATTTATGAGAGCTGTTCCTGGTGTACCCGCTGCCTGTGCCACCAGAACCATGAACACAGCTCCTGGCAGGGGGTGTTCTTATTGTGCAGTCAATGTAGTCTATCACCACCAAAACATTGCAAACTTGCTCAAATTTATCCTTGTCTTGAAGTGTTACACATTGGGGAAAAAAAGAAAAAAAAAAGGCTAATATGTGAACTGTCTTGTAACTTCCTCCTTTTCACACTCTCAGCCCAAGTGCTTGTCATGTGCCTTTCTGTCAGAAAAGGTCCTGACAAGTTAAACAAGTTCGCACATCATGGGACAAATTTCCACAGCCTTTTGCATGCTTGTTTGTTTGCTTGTTTGTTTTCTTAGCTATCTCTTAGTTTTGTCATAGGGCTACTGTGCCTTCACGTGCATGTGCAGTAGCCCTCCATGTGGTTTTGCCATCCTTGAAGAGGTGGGTATGGGATTTTCACCTCACTTAGGCTGAAATGCCTGCTACTTTGATTCAATATGACAGTCATAGCACCACGTTTTCTTTAAATGCTATCATAAAGAGAAATCACAGACACAGAGAAGTTATGTCTAACCAGAACTTCCCCTAGTGATTAAAAGCACTAGCTGTGCTCACCTTCTAAAGGTAAAAGCAATTAAACACATACACAGCCCCAAAAGAAATAAAATTAAAAAGTGATCATTTGTAATCATTTCACTTCTATACATCCCATTAATCTGTTGGGAAGTTTATTAATCTTTTTATGTACACTTAAGTAAAATACACATTTGATCTTCCAGGAGTATCATTCCTAACTCTCCAGCAGTCATTTCAAAGGCATGCCTAATTTTATTTTCCTTGGCTACCCATTCTTTCTAAATTCACAGTTCCAGGAAACAGAGAACTCCATTGGAGCCCCCTTTAATTTTAAAGTATTTTTAAAAATATGTTCCAGTCAGCAAAGGAATGCAGCACATTCTCCTTGGCAACAACCATAAGATCTTGATATCTGACTGGCTGTGCAATGGCTGTAGAGTGCTGAGCCAAGCAGCAGGTATATGACTCACACTGGCCATTTAAAGTGCTGGTCTTGCATAGTGAAGCATATAGTGTGAGCATGGAACTTGGGAATCAGCAACATCAATCCCTAGGAAAACAGGCTTCATTAATTCTGCTGTTCATGGAATGTTTTGTTATGTGAATATGTGTTTGCTGAAGCAAGTTCTATTATCTGGAAAGGGAGAAGGCCAAATAAACAGTAACTGGAATGAGTAGCAGAGGTGAATCAAATAGATGAAGCAATATATGAAAGTGGCAGTGTGCATACTGATACCAGCCAAGCTTTCATTCTTTTCATAAATGCCCAAAGAGAGCTAAGCAGCCATTGCAATAGGTGTCCTGCAGTTGAATAGGAACAGGAAGAGGAAAATAAGGATCTTCAGTTACTCATTTGAGCACAATGTTAAGCTGTTACCCTTGGGTGAAGTTGAGATGGAGTAGGGATCAGTTCAGGATCCTACAGAGACAGGGATTATTCCTGAGCAGGACATGGTTGGGCTTTTCCAGAAACATAAGAGATAGTCTCGGAGAAAACTCATATGGCAGAGACTTACAGAGATACCTACCTTTCCAAATCTATCAACATTTTTTTTTGTTACCTTGGCCATTTATTAGATATAATTTGATTGGCTTATGCTTCTGTTGTTTAAAAATAACAAAAGGATATTTGATAAATTATTGGTGGGTCAGGGGACTGTCACTTCATTTGAAGCCAGGACAGACACCTGTTCTTTATTCTATCCAATAATTTATTGTGTTGGGAGACTTGCCACAATTGAACTGTGTGATAATTAATGAAAATTAATGATGAAAAATGTTATCAGATGCTTTTTATTTATTAGCAGCAGGCTAATAAATTATAAATGTGTTGAATCCAGTAGAGAGAGGGAAACAGCAACTCCAGCATTTGAGGAAGCAGATATTTTCTGCAGCAGTGCACTGGACTGCCCATGTCTGTCCCAAAAGGATGTTGCAGTCAGGAAAAAGGGCTGAAAGGAGCTATTCTGATCAACAGTTAAAAGTGGGTGTTCTGAGGAGAGGCTAAAAGTGTCTTGTCTTGTCTTGTCTAGTCTGGTAAAAGAAAAGGCTGAAATGGAAACATCTCTCTGCAAATATGTTCATCGTTTTTAAACCAAAAGATAAAGTTTAAACATAATCATGAAATACAAAATGTTCCTGCCTGAATTAAGGCTGAAAATGACAAGAATTTTCATGAGATTAGATCTTGGAACAGCTTCAGACTAAGATTAGTGGGAATAAAAATCTAGTTAGGTGAAATATAGTTTGTTTATATTATAAATAATTATTATAAATAATGATTAATAATTATTAAATTAATTACAATTATTAAATTATTATAGTAATTATACTTCTTAAAATAATTGTTATATTAATTATTAAATTAAATTAATTATAATTTAAAAATAATTATAAATAATTATTAAAGAATAGTTCACTGCAATAGCAGTGAAAAGGTTTCTGGTAATCTGTCTGGATTACTAGTGAATTGAAGAATGTATATAAATATTAGCTGCTAAGAATATTGTATTTTAGAGCTTCTTTTTCTTGTAAAGTCTACTATTGCTAGCCTCCAAACCTTTCCTTTTTGAATTTGTAGACAAAAAGCAACTACATCCCCATAAAATAAAAAAAAAATTCTTCTGACAATACTTTGAAATAATGCCAAAAGAGAAATAAAACTTGGTAAAAGAAGAAGAAAAGCACTTTATTTAATAAGAAGCCTTTCTGATTTCTACTGGACATGTGTTTCATTTGTAAGGATACTGAAACAAAATGCCCTGCAGAGCTGAACACAGACTGGCACAATTCTGACATAGTAAGATCAATTAAGGGGTGCATATCTCATTACATCAATTAAGAAATTTGTTGTTAAAAAGAAAAATGTCAGGAATGGTTTAGATTGTGGAATTGTGCCTGAGACTGATCTGTAACAAACTTATATAGCATATTGTAGAACATAAGTAGAACATAATTGCTACTCAACAAACAGGCAGCTAACCAAGCAGTTAGTAGTTTCTGTGATTTTGTTTTCCTGATTTTTTCCTGAGGAAAAAACTTTCCTAAACTTTTCTACAGTTTTTGGTTTTGCTAAAGAACAGCACGAAATTTGTGGTGGTTTTCTGTTATTGGGAGGAGAGCCATATAAAGATAAGGAATTAAACATCATGCACATGTCAGGAAATGGAGTAGTGTCTGGGTTTTTGAAAGGTAAATTGCTTGTTGGCAGAATTGTTTCGTTAAAGTTTAGGGCTTGACACGCTTCAGTGATCTCAGTCCTAGGTGGAGGTTAACAAACCTTGGGAAGAAGGATGAACAACTGATAGTGGACAGAAGGAATACAGAATTTACAGGTCACAGGGACATTTGGCAGAACTCCTAAGGGTGGGTCGTTACAAAATCACAAAACAAGGAATAAACTAACAGAGCCAATTCAGTAACTGTGCTGAATCCTCTCCAGCTGGGTAAAAAGCAATTCCAGCAGGGAGAGATCACAACCACCAACTCATGAACCACCGACCCAAGAAACTCACCGACTCAAGAGAAGAGAAAGACTGAGCATACTCACTAATTAGCATAAGAAGCAAAGAAATCATTCAACCAATTAAGATAGAATATTAATTTATAAGAAAACTAAGTAATCTGTAGCCAATGAACATTAATGCCTTTGTTTGCTAAAATGCAATAAACAGTGAAAATTTTTGAGTCAGTGTGCTGATTTTGTGGATTTGCCACCCAGCACCACTTTCTGCACAGAGCTGTAAATACATCAAACACCTCAGCCCTGTGTGGAGATCAGCCTCTTGCACACCAGGTGAAAGAACCATTTTGGAACAACAAGAGGATCTCTGAAATGATGTGCAAAGATAAAATCACTCCTCTGAAATGTGTAAAGCTGGCAGGACCATGCAGGTATGTTTTGTCCAGACTACATGGGTACAGATTTTTATTGCTTTTTCTCTGAACTATTGATGTTCAGTCACAGAGTTAATAATCAGTTTAACAGGAGAGAGAATAGGAACCAGACATCACAGAAGGGTGTATGCATACTGTAGCTATAGCAGCACAAGGGTGTGTTAGGTGAAACTGCAATAAAATACACTGCATTCCAGTGTCTTTTATTTGGGAGAAAAAGCTTTCTATAAATCAAACAACAGCCTTGAAAACTATGTTGTAGAGCTGCTGACTGCACACATGGACCGTTTTACAATTTGGTTCCCTGACCACTCTCTTCCCGAAGGAAAACTGGACGCTGACATTTCAGCAAGTAGTTGAATTTACACAGTGAATGAGTAAGAAAAAACTGCCCACAATCACATCAGAAAATCATATGCCAATCTTTGTTCTCATCAAAGTCTTTGTTCTCATCATTTATTTTTGTGGAAGTAAACCAGGAAAAAAAAAAATTTCTGGTATCTTTGATAAGAAATGCACCTTTGAACTTCTTGTTCCAGTACAAATGTTCAGTATGCACGTACATGCTTTTGTAGAGACACGTGAAGGTTTATAAGCATACAGAATAGGTTGTAGAGAAGCAATTATTCTTGGCCTGATGATCCTAATTAGAGTCATCTACTCTCTCTTATAATCATCTGCAGAGTAAAAAGGGAAGATGAGCATGGAAAAAATGCAAGTCAGATGCACAAATCTCTAATTCTTTTTGCTGTCTGGAAGGGAAACAAGGTGTCAAGTGATGTTGAGTGGCCTCCTCCTCCAGGTGATATCGAAGCAACGGTGTCCCAGATGTTGGTGAGGGAGAGAGAATGATGCATCTGACTCCGTCTTATCAGAAGGGTAATTAATTACTTTATTATACTATACTATACTATATACATTTAATCTATACTGAATTTGCCTTGCACTCACTCTGCACACAACTGCACAGAACTGCTCTCATCTCCTGACTGTTCCGTGACTGTCAGCAGACAGTCTGACACACACACTCTCTTGGCCCTGATAGGCCAAGGGAACAAAACTTCCTCACTTTGAGTAAATAATCTCCATATTGCATTCTACTCTGGCACAACACAGGCACAGCAAGAAAGGTAAGCATTGTGTTTTCTTTCTCCGACGTTCAGAGAATGTGAAACCCAAAAATATTCCTGGGAAGAATTGTGCCTTGCTTTTCTCTATGAAGAGAATGTGGCAACAAGGTAAGGCACTACCTTCAACAGCTGACATAGAATAGAGACTG
The DNA here is from genome assembly GCF_017590135.1 of Pyrgilauda ruficollis. Classification (NCBI taxonomy): domain Eukaryota; kingdom Metazoa; phylum Chordata; class Aves; order Passeriformes; family Passeridae; genus Pyrgilauda; species Pyrgilauda ruficollis. Next base: position 14,882,366 of record NW_024523648.1, on the reverse strand, counting down.
TTAAGTCCCCTGTGCTTGGACTGGCAGAGGCAGAAAGTCACTGGTGCAGGCATACACATCATGCTCTCCGGTGCATAAGCACACATGCATTCATTCAAGCACCAGCATGACCCCTCTGATGGTCACCTGCCTGCATCCAACCCTCCTTTGCCTCTCCCACAGGTCTCCCAGTTGCTGGTTGGCCCGGATTGAGGCTCACTGCAAACGCCCATGCATGCACTCACATCTCATTCCACAGATACGCCTTGTTCACAAGGCCCTCAGGCATGGCAGCACTGACTCCCTGTCAGCGTGATGCCCCAGCCTCAGGCCCCCTTACTCACTGCCTGGTCCAGCTTGAAGTATGCTGGTAAGCACACACATGCCCTTTCCCCCCACTTTGGGGAAGATACAGACACTCACCCCCAGCAGCTGGCACAGGCACCCAGGCTGTGACCCACAGCCCTGCTCCAGCCCTTGGTGCAGAGCCCCTCACTCAGCTCACTCACCCCTAGGAGGGACAGACTGCTCATGCACAGGGCTCAGACAGACAAACACACTCATTGGACCCATTTACATTTTACAGGTCTCTTCATAGCCTTTTCTGCCTACCTTCCTCTTTGTTTCTCCATGCATCCCTTTGCCTGTGTTCCCACAGGGATTTGCACACCTTATCCCACTCCTGTAGCTGTCCTAGTCCAGGTCTCCCCCTGGCCTACAGTCCCAGCTGTTGCAAAATCTAGGGTTTTGGAACTAGATCCCTTCCAACCCAAACAAAGCAAAGGTGAGCCCATTTTCCAACACTTACTTAATAAAAAAATTGTTAGCACAGGTATGGTTTCTCTGTGAGGTTTGTTCAGTTCAACTAGACTTCATGGTGCAAGTAAACATCAGTGAAAATGAATAGAAAATTTTGAGATGTTAGCTGGAGAGATCCAGGAGAATTTAAACACAGGAAACTATTTTACTAATCCAGTTTGGTATAAGACTTTAATAGGAACCAGAAATTAATCTGACAGAGAAAAATAAAAGGCATAACTTGAAAGTCTGATTGATCTGTAGAGAATTTTGCTTTCCTGAGATATCAGATAAAAATAAAGACATTGAGATTGGACTGGGAAGAAATGAAAGTGTGTGGGCATGCAGCTACCTTTGGTCAGGTGCATTTTGGTCTGTTGAAGGAGGTTGACAATGTATGGACAGGCTCAGGACTGTGTAGCAAAGAGTGAAGATCAAGAAAATTTGAAGAGTGTCCATGGGATGATACTGTTTCCAGATATTTTTGAGGACAAAAGGCACAGCATTGATGCTTGCTGGCTAAAAGGGGTGGCCAACTAGGTTGCTGCCACACTGTCTCCTGGTATGCTAATAAGTACATAAAAAGTGTAATACTGCTGCCAGTAAGGACCAGAACTCCCCTTCTGCTGAAGGCCTCTGATCACTGGCATTCACAACCAGGCTTCCTCTCCCTGGCCAGGTGCATCTTCAGCATGGGGAATGGGCAGTGGGGAGTGCCACCCTCTGGAATCCTTCATAGATGCCTCCATTGGAGCCCCTTGGGCAACAGCAAAGGTTTTGCTCAGCAAAAATGTATAATTTTTAAAGGCTGTGTGTGGCAGCGTGTTTGTACATGAATGTTCTTCAGAGTTTTGGCTTCTCTTTAATAGTTGCATTTTTGCTATTTGCAATCTGTTGTTATTTCTTTTTCCTTCACTTTCTTTGGTCCATGAATGCCATGCCTCTGAAGTCCACTGGGAAGATGGGCAGAACAGAGGGAGAAGGTGTTTTAATTGCTGAGACTGCAAAAGTTCACTGCAGCTGGCAGACACAACTGCAGTGGTGCACCAAGGGCACACATCCCTTTTGCGGTGGAAACAGCCAGAGCTACTGCTCGAACAGAGGCCACTGTGCAAGTCAGATGAACTTTGTGAACACGGTGGTAAGGGATACTTGGCAGAAAACAATACTGAGAAGGTATGAAGAACAGGAAGGAAAAGTAGAAAACGCCCTGAAATTATGAACAGAGGAAATAATTAATAGGGAATTAAACAAAGAACAGGAACATTTTAGGAAGAGCAGTGCTTTGGAGGGAGCTTGACTGCATAAGAAAACACTTTTTTTTCTTGTGGTTTGCTTCTTACTATTTTCAGGTTCTGATAGAAAAGAAACAATGCTCAATCTTAATGTTTTGCTTATAAAGGAAACCAAAATCCCTGAAGGTTTCTGTAAGTTAGAATCAAAAGCAGTAACAGTGTGTTCAGTAAATAATAGCAGATACGAGATAAACAATGAAGATCCAAGACAGCATTTCATACACTGTGGATGTTGTTAATATAAAGTAAATATGAACTTTACTTTCACTTTACAGATCAAGTATAAAGTCTTCATTTTCATATTGGTCTCAAAATACCAATAATGTGCTATGATGGATAAAAATGGGTTTTTTAAAATTTTCATCCTTTTTCTCCTAATACTATGCATTGTGACCAAAATCTAATCAATGTTAAGACATGCAATGAAACTCTACTCAGCTTTTAAGCCACGACATGAAACTACTGCTTTTCACAGGATTGTATGTGTCAGTGGTGTTAGGCTAAGTCTGAAGTTTCCTAGCAATTTTGGGCTGCAAAACAGTCCCTGTGCTTTTCATTTACTTTTTTGGTTTCTGGGTGGAAGGCAAAAATTCTTCTGTAATTTTTTTTTCCTATGGCAGCCTACCATGTACCGATATATTTCACCTTGTCTTGTGCTGCAATCTGAACAAATTAAGCAGAAAACAGACAGGATCTTTAGTGCTTAATATTAAATCAAGATCAAGAATCTTTCTTGAAAATATACCATAGCATAACAGAAGTTCTAGGATTAGTCCAGAAACTAAGAAGTGTAATGCAGGAATTAAGAAGTGGTCACACTGTACAAAGGTGGACTAGGTGATCATGATTGTCTCTTCAATTCAGTTATACAAGAGTACATGAAAATCTACAAAAAATTACCAACTGTGGTTGGTAAAGAGTTGTGCAAGAATGTTACATGATAGGGAACATTTCAACTACCACTTCCCTTAAGAAGTTTTGAAATCCTTTTTCTGCGTTGTCTGCAGAACTGTAAAAAAATAGAAGAGAACCTCAGTTCCTAAATAAACTGAGATTACACACCACAAAACATGCAGAAGACACGAGAACCTATAGAGATTTCTAGGCTTCTTGTAGGAAGGAGAACTGATGACAGAGCATGTTATTTTCCTGACAAAAACATGTTTATTTGCAATATGTCTCACAGCTTCTTTATTTTGCTTTGGTTTGGTTTGATTTTAACTTGTTGGTGTGGGCAGAGTGGTAGACTTCAGATGAAGTTTATTAGAGAAACCCTCTGGTTAAGTCACGAGGTGCAGAAACACCCTTGCTTTCTAAATGCCTTCTCAGAGAAAAGTGTTAGGTGCAGCTACATCCAATCTTAGCCCTAGACTTTGTCAGTGGTTTAAGTTTAAGGAACTAGACAGGTGTGATCTTCGTACAACTTTGTCCCACAGTCTTAGTGGTGGCAAATCAGATATATTTGTATGAAAATGAATTATTTCTTATAATAAATGATTAGACAAAAATCTCTTAATCAGAATTATATGCTAGTAGAAGTTTAAATTACTCATCGTGGATAGGCTAGTGCACTATATCAGAGCAATTATATTAAAGCTAGCAAAAAGAAACAATAGTTAAAGGAGAGATTGATGTAACTCACCCATACCAACAACCAAGGGCTTAATCTCTTTCAGTCAGCTTTGAGGGGGTCTCCTTGGGGGATGTCCCCTACCCAAGGGAGGAATCCCCACCATTCCAAGGAGGAATATGTTAGAAGAACTGAACCATATGAGAGCAGACAGGACTTTCATAGTATAAAGTGATTGACTTCCAGTCACAGGTCTCCAATTTCCTCACTATCAGTATGTTGATTAGGGGTTGGAGACCCAGACTGGTTTTAGCATAATTCACAAACACCAAAAGCAGCACATTATTCCCCCTCTCAATCCTTGCAAAGAGGACATTGTCCCTTGACCACATTCCAGGCCAAAGAGTCCTGGTACACTTGTATATAAATAAAGGGCTGGAGAAAATCTTCCTGTTTGTTCTTGGGGTCTTGTGTGCGCGTGTGGCATTTTTTCCGAATTCTTAAAACCATTGCAGTGGTCTCTTGAAACGAGGGGTGCTGTGGTGATGGCGAAACACTTGATGACTCTATTTATACAGTACCAAAGGGTTTCGATTACTGCTTTGATGCAACTTGCTTTCATGCAGTGTAAATGTAGTTTTTGTACTTTTTTTCCTGCTGGGAGCTGTGCCTTATTGCCCAGGACTGTGGCAATGTTGCTTGGGAGACCTGGTCCTCATGCTAGCTTTGCAGAAGCAGGGGAGATATCTTTACCCACAGATCACTAAAATCTCTATGTCTTGTGTTGGCCTACAAGCTCAGTCCTCCAAAGTTCAGAAGCTGGTTCCCCTCAGCTTCTCAAAGCCTGACTGACTTCCTCCATCACTTTCCTTACCATTGGTTTCTATCCCACAGAACTGAAAGGGAGTTTTGCTCACTCAGGATTAGACGGACATGAGCTGGTGCTGGAGTCTGGTCAGAAGTGGCTTCAAAAAGAAGGTTTGGCATGAACAGGTTGTGCATAACGTGCTCAGCACAGCCACAGACAAGGGTTTCACTGCTCACTGCCCTGCCTGTACATCTCTAATGGACTCGAGTGTCTGGTGCTGCAGTGTTCTGTCCAACAGAGAGGGAACAGCATCTTACACACATGACACAGGTAATTTCATCTCTGCATACCTCTTTCCCATGTATCTTTAACCTCTGTCTTCTTTTCTCTCCAAGGTCAATCATCTGTCTTGAAGATCTCTACTTCCAAATGGCAAGAGCATTTCAAATGAGCATTCTTCCTGGATATCCACTTGCTTGAAGTAATTTATCCCTCTGAGTTAAACATTCAATGTGGAAACACTTCTAACCCAAGATTTATATGGTTTTAGAAACTAGTTTCTACTCCATCATTTTTTACGAAAAGTGTTTGCTTTTACTAGTATAAAAGACAAATCTTTTCCCCCTTCTGACTGATCAGGCATCCATCACAGATACCTTCCTTAGGAAACCCTGGCACAGCCCTGACAACAGTACACCTTGTTTTCTATGGCATGGTTTCCATTCTGGCACCAGCTATTCATGGCAACAAGAAACTTAGTCTGCCTCTATAGGTCTTGGTGTTTTAGATACAACTATTGCTTAAATTTTTCCTGTCATCTTATGCTGCTCCTTCTGGCTTAAGGAAATAAAAATACAAATGCACCAGTCACCTTTCAAAATTGTTCTTCTCATCTTCACAAACATGTGATACCTCTTTAGAATTTTTTTTTTTTTTTTTTAGGAAGAACAGCACAGTTAACATTAGCAGAATAAAATTCAACAGTAGGAAAATATAGAAATTAAATTGATACAGGCTCCCAACACTTTTAGCATCAGAATGGCATCACTGAAAGGCATAGGCTGCCAAGTTCATCTGCTCTGGCAACTGTGATTTGTTTTTAATCATTGCAGTACAAATGAGGCATTTCCAGACATCAACATATCCTTTGTGAAGATCTACAGGATAATAACATGTATTATATTGAACAGTGCCTGTTTTCCCCCTTCTTTCTTGAAAGAAGCAGATATTTCCATTCTTGCAGAGATATTGTTACATAATTGTTTGAGAGCCATCAGAAGCATTTGAAAAAATTGCCAGCTGTTTATTACAACTTTTCATTTGGATGTTGGTCCCCACACAGCTGAGCTACTGGAACAGATCTGAAGGGTGTTCTCAACTGGACATATTAGTGCAAGTTTCAACAGTGGTTTTGGCTAAGTAAGACTAATTTTTCCAGGAGTAGGTTGGGGGTGCTCATACAACCCATCAATGCTCAGCTGGGTGTTACAGCTGAGCAGGGGGCAATAAAACAACTGACCTTTAAAGTTTAAATTAAAGTGTGGGTGTTGGGATTAGCTTTTGCACCCTTTGTCATGAGTGGGGAAATTAAATTTAAAAGCTGTTTGGTTCTGTCCTTTCTGTGGCTGAGAACAGTCAGAGACTTCATTAACCAACAAAAAACCCCTGAGGGTGCAGAGAACAACTGGTGTTTCTGCATAATCTTTGATCTCTGCCCAGTCCTTCTCTTCTACACTCAGTCCTGTTTCATATTTTTAATATCTTTGTTGATGATCTGGGTGAGGGGATCAAGTGTACTCCCAGTAAGTTAAGAGATGACACTAAGTTGTGTAGGAGTGTTGATCTGCTGGAGGTCAGGAAGGCTCTGCAGAGGGATCTGGACAGGCTGGATCAATGGGCCAAGGCCAACTGTGTGAGATTCAACAAGGCCCAGTGCCAGGTCCTGCCCTTGGGTCACAACAAACCCAGGCAGTGCTACAGGCTGGGGGCAGAGCAGCTGCCCAGCAGAAAATGACCTGGGGGTGCTGATTGAAAGTGTCTGAACATAAGCCAGCTGTGCCCAGGTGTCCAAGAAGGCCAATGGCATCCTGGCCTGTATCAGGAATAGTGTGGCCAGCAGGACCAGGGCAGTGACTGTCCCATTGTACTGGCCACTGGTGAGGCCCCACCTTGAATCCTGTGCCCGCTTTTGTGTCCCTCACTATAATGAAGACATTGAGGTCCTGGAGCAAGTCCAGAGAAGGGCAACAGAGCTGGTGAAGGGTCTGGAGTACAAGTGCTACGAGGAGCAGCTGAGGGAATTGGGGGTGTTTAACCTGGAGAAAAGGAGACTCAGTGGGGGACCTGATCATTGTCTACAAGTCATGCAAAGGAAGCTGTAGCCAGGTGGGGTTTGACCTCTTCTCCTGGGCAACCAGCAAGAGGACAAGAGAACACAGCCTCAAGTTGCAAAAGAGGAGGTTCATGTTAGATATCAGGGAGAACTTGTGATGGAACAACTCTGGAAAGGGTTGTTAAACATTGGAATAGACTTCCCAGGAAAGTGGTAGAGTTGCCACCCCTGGAGATGTTCAAGAAATTACTGGATGTTGTGATCTAGTTGACAAGGTGGTGATCTGTCAAAGGATAGACTTGATCTTAGAGGTCTTTTCCAACATAAATGGTGCTGTGATCCTCTGACATGCCAATGGTGTGAGGAACAGCACAGCAGGGCCATTGTAGCTTATTTAGCCATGGATCTGCATCTCGTCTGGTGTCTAATAAGGTCTTTCCTGCAACTGGAAGAGTCCCAATGTGTTTGTGTACACATCTCTCCCTTTTCTCAAATTTCTGCTGCATAGCAAGGGGAGAGCTTGCATTGCTGCTTTCCTTCCAGCAGAAGCTAGAATCTCTTTCTTCCTTCTATCTCTGTTTTGTTTAGTTTTTGATTTTTTTGTTTGATTGTTTGGTTTTTTTTTTGGTTTTTTTTTTTTTTTTTTAATTTTCATTATATTTGTAAGAATTCACATGGTATTTAATGAAAGTTGTCCAATTAACTTGCAAGCTTTTGGAAGAGAGGATGACCACTAGTGCAGAAGTACCCATGGTGGGGATGGGGGGACTGTCACCCCTGTGTGCACATCCACAAGCACTCCTCCTCAAATGGAAATGAGGCTATAAAGATTTTTTGTTTTATCAGTAAACTGTGTTTGCAGCTATCACAACATTTTTAAGATTAAAAAAACCAATAACAAACCAAACACAAACATATGGGCAAAGATACACCAGTTTGGTTTTTTTACTGATTCCAGGTTAAGTGGGAAAACTAGAAATCAGCACTAATACAAAAAATAAACATCCATTTAACCTTTTGTTTTTGTTGTTGCTGTTCTGTTCATCTGGCATAAATTTGAAAAATAATAATAAATCTTTTGGGGGCTGTGATTGTTTTAACCTGCCAGTAACCCCCTTGAGTTCATCAGAGCAAAAGACAGTGAAAGCCTGTTTATTGTCCAGCAGGCACCTACACATGTTGTAAGTGAAGTTCCATCTGGTCACAACATCGTGGATCATCTGGGTAACAGCCAGGCTTCATTTGCTTCATGTCCTGGACAGCATGAAGGCAGCCGAACAGGAATATTTAAATGACTGACCAACCGCAACCAAGTTTGCCCCTGAGAATTCGTTTAATAATGACTGCTCACTATGGAGCAGTAGCGGCTCTGCGAGTTGTTTTCTGTTTTAAATGAGCCAAGCTGGGCTCCATGGAATGATTTAGCCTTTTTATTAGGTGCCAACAATTTACTGGAGGCACACTTTTGCTCTTACCTTGGAAGATTGAGAGGTGGATATTGATTGTGCCTAAAATTCTTCCTGAAAGTTGTTTATAAGAAAAACCTGAAGAAACCTGGACTACATAGCACAGCTGACAGAGAAGTTGTATGGAGTATATTTTAGGCCTGTGCAGAGGGCACCTAAGGCTCTCCCATATCAGAATTTTCCAGGCCTTTGAAATTATTCATACCTATTTCACACAAGGGCAAAAGACAGAATTCAGATGCGCCGCTTAGTTTTTTGTAACCCATGACCTGAGCACCCTCAGAGAGACTTTTGGTGGCCAGCACTGCTATCTTGATGGCAGTGGTGGATGGGTAAGGACCCCCAGGGGCATACTGCTTCTGCCTCCAGAGGTTCCCCAGCTGGGCAGGGGTAGCTCATAGCTGGCTGTGATGTCCTGCTACCACATGTACATTCCCCTTGGAAGGCTCTGGTCTGCAGATCTGGATTTGGGTGCAAGTCTATGAAAGGATAGCAGACAGCTGCCTAACACAAACCCCTGCAGCTTCAATTACAAATGTTGACAGAGGTCGTGCTTGCTAGGTGAATAATATCCTTCAGCTGGGGCTAGGACACACAAATCCCAGCATGCTACGTGGACACTAATAAATGCTTCCAGAAATTCATTCTCTCTATAATACTTTTTTGTCAGTGCCCACAGAAGCCTTTTAAAATACAGCGAATCTTGTGAAGTTCTGTAGGTTGCTCACTGCTTGTTTATCATAACAAACTTATTCATAAATTATATGGAGAAGTGCCTGAGTTTACCTCCAGAGCTGGCTGTGAAAGGTATTCCTTTCTGCTTTAAAATGTGGGCATTTTCTATAAAAATGCCATTCCTGTAAGATCTTGGAGTAAAAATTATCCAAGAAAAAATGGCCTAGATACCACCTTGACATCTGTCAGTATGGTGCATGGGCTATTTCTTTCAGAAAATCTCAGGACGTAATGAATGAAGATTACAGGGGCAAATTCATGGCAAGTTGGTTGCTAAAGGCCATAGAGTATTTAGGGGATATCAGGCAGCCCGCAGCTGGGCATACCTGTGCCTGCCACCTCTCACAGCCGGTCCTGGTGTACAATCTCAACAGAGAGAGGTGTGCTCAAGAGTTTACAAAATTAGATTTCAGAACCTCTTTGGAGCTTAAGGAGGCAGTAAAGCCAAGTATCTGAAACTGCCCCAAAGTATCCTTTCCTTTCTCGGGCACGGCAGTATCTCCCCAAATCCACTTGGAGTCACTGTAACACAGCGGCCGGGCCGGGGCCGGCCGGGGGGCGGCGGCAGAGCCGGGCTCCATCCCCGCATCCCCCGAGGGCGCTCCTGCGAGCAGCGGCACTGACCGCCCGGGTCCGAGCTGCTGGTAAACATCGGATAAACCCTGCTACATGTGCCTTGCGTGATGTGCTTGAGTTTATGGTTATGAAAGCAGATGTTGGCGAAGTGCATTTTCCTGGATGTTTGAGGGATATCTTTATGCTTCGCAAAGTAGCGTAAAAGAAAATCATTAATTCGTTAGGAAAAGCAATTATTTCATTACTGCTTGTGCGCTGAGGTATGTGCTCATAAGAGGTGCACCGTCCCATGGAGGGGATGGGGTTGATCACGCTATCCCATTTCTGCAGACACATGCTTCTGTGGAGCTGGAAGCTCTGGGAGAGGAGACGTGACTGGGAAAGAACGCAGCTCTCTTCTCAAATGAAGATTGCAAAAATGGACAGAGATTGACGGAGCACAACTTCTGAGAAGAGCATTGTCTTTGGGTTTTGAGCTGTATGCAGTGAACAGTGTATTTTACCTAAGAATTTGAATTTAAAACTTCCTTCTTCATTTTTTCTGCTATTGGTTATACAGTAAATCTCACAAATGCGGCAAAGGTTACAAGGGATTATGACACAAAGCAGTGTACACTGCACAACAGTCTAAATTGATACAATGCATTTTTAGCCTGCCCTTTAATAAGAAAACATGCTATATAACAAATGAACATTAAAATAAATGATTTTCAATGGTTTGGTTGGCAGAGAGGTAAGAAAGCATAATAGCTGTAAGGAACAGTATTAAAAGTCTATTAAATTATTACCTTACAGTTTCAGTCACTAAAAATTACTTGAATGGATATGAATCCATTTCAGTTTTATAAAGAAATCTGGGTGTATTTCAGAGATGGGATGATTTTCCCTGGGCAGGAGCAGCATAGTCCTGTTTCTCATTAAATACTCTGCTGTCCTCTGTCCCTTCTCCACATTACCATTTGCAATCCAGATATTTAGACTATGCCAAAGTATTGAAAGACATTTACAGTAGCTCTGCTGCCATAGTTGCTATGTGTGTTTTTGTCTCGAGCGTTATAATTTCAAAGGTATCTTCTGAACAATATCCTAAGCCACCAGACAAATACACATTGAGTTAGTTTAGCAAAGGATCAAACCAGAATACAGAGCTGATGCTGAGCAGACTGTGGGCACAGGCTGCAATTCTCTGAGCAGTCCCAGAGAGGCTGTGGCAATTGGTATTTAACAGCGTTCATCAGAAGGGTAAACGTGGTGTAAAATGCTGAATAGGAAGGAAGCTACTGCCTTTAGCCTATTAAAAGCAAGACATTTTTTGAATCTGACTTTAAAAACACAAATCAACCCTTGTTATTCTGAATAATATATTCTGAATAAAGAATTTTTCTTTATTCAGAATATTCTGAATATTTCTGCCAGAGTGATGAAATAATAGTTTAAAAAGTTTTTTCACTCACCAAAAATGAAAAAGCTGTTTAGCAATAATCATCACATAATTATATCCTCACATATATTTATTTTAATTTGATTAACATTACAGTATGTTTAGGAATGATTCATTTATTTGAAATTGTTTTCAACATTAAAGTTTAAATGATTGTCATAACACTGATCTTGTCAGCAGAATGTGTTCAAAGAAACCAGAGGATTCCATCATGAATACTTCTATAAATTTGCTTTCTTACCCAGAATAGAACATCGGCATTTTGCAGTGTTCCAAGGACAGAACAGCCTGCAGTGTTGTGCAGGAGGACATCAAAATGGAGACGTCCACAGTGTCTGGAGGAATCTGAACACCTCTTCCATATAACTAGTAGATCGGAGTTTTAAGGATGCAAATGACAATATATAATTATATCCTTTTTTTTCCTTCAGCTACATACTTGACCTGAATTATGCTTTCCATCTGAAGCCTAATTTGTCTCTGCTGAATGGTATAATTTCCACTGTCTGTATAATTAAAAATGAACAAATGCACACTACAGAGTTTCCTCTGTGGCAAATGACATATTTAATTTGGTTTCTTTACCTTCATTCTGTGTGCTCAATCCAGCTCCAGTTTGCATGCAATCCATTTCTACAGCAAAACCTCTTTCTACATATTACATATATGTAGGGGTTATACAGTGCTTGTGACTTCTAGAATTCCATAAAGAGCCTGGAAGCAGAGGAATTGACAAATCTGAAATATTCCCAAGAAATACAAGTCCAAGCAAATGCAGACATTTTCAATGTGAGCATTTTCAAAATGAAGATAAACTCTTCAATAAACTTCCATAAATGTGCAGTCTCTTTTTGAAGAAGTGCTGTTACAGAAACTATATTAGCTGCAATTTAGGATTTTATATACTATAAACGTGGTCATTTGGCTCTTTTTAGCAAGTGGTGACAGCTTAAAATTTTCCAAATGAACTGCATCGCAGCATTCTTCAAGGTAATTGTTGCACGAATTTTTTATTTGCTAGATAGAAAGTACTCAGTGTTCAATAAAACACAACCTAATGAATTGCTGGATACTTTAAGTACATAAAAACTTCCCTTTAACTTCATTAAATCATATATTCTTCCTGACATGGAAGGTGAAGAGGGAGGGCAGGTACATTTTATTGCATGCTGCTGATACCTATTGAGCCATGAAGGATTTTTAAGCGCACAGTCTGGAATTTAGTAGTTGGCAGTGAAGCTGCTTCAAATTCCAGGTAAATATGTTTAACTCATGTTTCTGTGTTACTTTCTGGGTTAAATTGCTGACATTAATTTGACCTGCAAATTGCACAGGATTTTAGGGGACATTTGAGATGTTAATAATCTATATAAAGGGAAACCAAATTCCATTTGCATTCTTAAGTCCTCCCCCCACAAACTTTCTGGAGCTTTTAAAGCTAAATATGCAACTCCTGCCTAGGACACTGCCCTGGGGCACCTCTGGGGTGATCCCTGAGCTGCTCTGTAGTAATGGGCTGCTCCCTCCTCTTTGCAAGGAGAAAACTACCTCAAGTGAATCCCTCCTGGAAACAAAAGGACGATTAGTTAATTAAGAATTAGGAAGTGTCTCCAAAGGGTAAGGACCCTGTTTTTAGCTTCTCATGGTCATATGAAAATGAAGGAGATTGAAATGCAGCTCAGGGAGCCCTGGGAAAGGGCAAGTCTCTGGATGCTCTTGGAGATATGGCACCGTAAAACTCGTGGCTGCCCTCAAACCCAGTTTGTAAAATGTTGTGGATAAAACTCATTTATATGTGAAATCTCGTGGTGCTCCTCAGTGTTGAACCACTCAGAAAGAACAGGCTTTAAGATGATGGAATGAAAGCCACCTGAGCCCATCAAGGTGCAGGGCATCCCCATTTTGGTAGGGAATGTGCCTTGTGCCTTAGGCTTTCAACATCAGTGCTATATCACTTGCTTGGGACCAAGAGTCCAGTTTTGCACTATGCCAAAAGCTCTTCAGAAAGCAGATTGTCCTGTCAAAAGACAGCTACATCTTCCCAAGACTACTCCAATCTAAGGGCGTGATCTTGCATTAAATGGAGCCAGGGACAAAAATCCCACTCATCTCAATAGGACTGGACTGAGCTCACCTAGTGAAGACTTGGAGGTTGATTTCCCAGGGACTAAGTCACCACCATAACCTGCATGTGCCCTGGCAGTGGTGAGAACAGTCACACTTCTCACCATCGCCCTGACGTTGCACTTTCTCCCAAAAGGCATATATTTAGCTTTGAAATTCTGAACTTTAAAAAATATTTCCTCATAGATTGGGGGCTCTTGTGGGAAAAAAAAAAAAAAAAAAAAAAAAAAAAGAAGGAAAATGAGAAAAATGAAAAAACCTTAAAATTGCCTCTAACAGACAAATTGAATTTTTTAAGTGGTAGGAAAGTATTTACAATTTCCTGATGAAAATGAACTTGCTGGATGTTGTAGTTTTTAGTGTCTGCTTTATTTGCTTTTCAGGTTTTTTTTTAAATTATAATAAAGATTTTGATAGTCTTCTGTGGAAAGATGATTCCTGCAGAGATTTTCACTTAAACAAAACCAGCAAAATTAATTTTGTCCTCATCTATCTGAAGCAATTGAAGCAACAATATAGATTGTTTACTTGTGGTAGTTAAAATTGTTTAAAGTGCTTAAAACCCTGACCTTGTTATCTTTACATAAAAATAATTAAGGGGTCAATAGTGTAATTTCTTTTGCCATGTGACAAAACCAAAACTCATCAGACCAAGGCCCATTCATGCTAGCTCTAGCATGAGAGTGTTGCTCCGACCTTATCCATGTGTATATGGACATGCATAACAAATACCAGAGTCACAAAGTGACATGGTGACCATGAAGTCTGTGTCCCTCTTCGGTCTCCAGCAGCCTTTCCCCTTGGCCTTCCCCAGCCAGCTGCCACTCCCTTGCCCCTCAGCTCTTCTTCCCAGCACTGCCAGCTGCTGGGATGTTGTTGACTCCCTTCAAATCCCTCACCAATCCAATTGCCTCCCTCAATCCAATCCCTGCCACCATGTGAGCGCAGCAAAGCCTCGGCTTCAAAATGAGACAGGATTTTTTTGTCCACAAAGTGGTGAAGAGAAGGTGGAAAAGTTGGCTCCAAAGTTCTGCCCACCAAAAAAACTTACAGATTTTTCATAGGTGTTAAATTAAGCTCAAAATGTTGTTCAATTTTTAAGCATTTTAAAACACTCATTATGGTTTGTTTTGGTTTATTTTGTGGTTTGGGGTTTTGTTTTTAAACAGTTAGTGGCCCAGAGTTCTTCTTCATTATTTCTCTAGGATACTGACAACTCAAATGTTTGCTAATGAGCTATTGCTATTTTTGCTTGAGATAAGTCCGACAGTGTTTTTCACATCTGCCTGATCCCATTAACTCTTTCATTGCTTTCTGTTTTTCACCAGTTTGAGAGATAAGGCAGATCTTTTTAGTTCTGTGTTTATTCATAAGTATCTGACAGGCAAGCTCCCGCCTTTTTACCTGTAGGTCCCAAAAATATTTTATCTAAACTGTAACTTGTCATAGACATAAATGAATAGAAATGTCTGGCATTGTGGGGGGAGGGAGGAGGAAAAAACCCCAACAGTGAAATCACCAGAGAATGGAGATTAAAAGCTCTGCAGACAACCTTTTTTGTTAGCACTGTGAGCATGACTACAGTACTACACGAGTACAGTACTACAGAAACGCACTGGCTTCCTTGTTTTATATATCTTCCTGTGAGTCTTTGCATTCAAACCCGGCAGAGACCTGCAAGCAAAGCAGTTGGTTTCAATCTGGTCTTTTGGGCAGGCTGGGCAAAGGCATCTGCCTGGGAGAGCACCCTTGGGAAGGTTTTTAATCAATCTGTAACTGCATAAAGAGAAAGCACATTTCTGATAGTGATAACAAATTGTAGTGCCACCGCAAAACAGTGATCGAATTGATGTCAGCAGCTCTGATGTTGAATGGCACCAAAGGCACGGAGAGGCATTTTTCAATACCTCCTCCATCCTAGTGATCTGAAAAGGTAGCAGAAAGAGAGAACCATCAGGATGGATATTTATCCTGCAGGAAAATGAAAAATCTTTACTTCCCATCAAAAATCCAGAAGCATGGGCTTTTTTTTGCTTAATGCCATTTCAAGTATTTTTGCTGCAGGGTAGGTTGAGCACTATTCCCATTTCATTGCCTGGGATAGGAGTTTTTAAGCATCATGCCCCACATAGCTGTGCACCAAGTAAGTCTTCAGACTGAGCTGGGAGCAGATCCCATGGTGAGGCGATGACATCTCCAGAGGCTGGGAGAAAGTGAGAGCAGGCTGAGTCATTCCCTGTCTCCTTATCCTCCCTAGTGGTGTCTCTAATTTTCAGCCCTATTCATGAGCAGATGACTGAGAGAAAGGCATGGGGAAAGATATTTGCATTCCAACATTACATTTAAAAGCAATAAATTACTGGCAACTATAAACAATCTCCCTGCTGACAGCACAGCTCATAAAAATCTGGGTTTGCCTATTTGTTGCATTCGCATGTGTGTGCGCATATTCAGCCTTGTGGGATTTCTCTCCTAGTATTTATTTTTCTGGACTCTGAAGGCAGTGAACGATGGAGTGAAGATTTTTGATTCTTTCCCTCATTTGATATGGGTCTGTCTGAAAAGTATGGTTGTTACCACTGCCTTGAGTTAAGGAAGGAGAAAAGGTTGTGAAGACCTGGACTAAAACCTAGACAAATGTCAAGAATGCTTTCCTGTTCCTGTGATTTTAACTGTAGCCAGAAGGCTGCACACTTCAAATTGCTGCTGAAGAGGAAAGAGTCTTAGGGAGAAAAAGGAGGAGGAGGAGGGCAAAGTCAGCATTTGCTATGTGTTCACAATCTGAGTGACTGGGAATGGGGTTTGGAAATGAAGGGAAAGCTACTCTATTTCTGCCGCTAAAGGTGGTCTCATCACCTCATTCATATCTCATCAGAAGATATGAATGTGAGAGTAAACTGGGGGTGATGATGATGTGAGGTCTGTGTCTCTGCTCTGCAAAATCTGTCAGGTCCTTATGATGGTGTCACAACAATGCAGTGATCCTTCAGCTGGTGGATCCCTGGCATCCAAGTATGCTTTTCAAAGCATTCTCAGGTCCCCAGTTAGATGCACAGTGGAAAAAATGAAATTCTGCTGGGAAAAAAATCAGTGTGTTTCATATGTATTTTATATAAACATTTTCTTAGGTAAACGTACAATAGTAAACTGCCAGATTTTTCCCTTATGGGATGTAATCCCTAGTATTGCTTCAACTTGTACTTGTAATGTCCTCAGGTCAGCACAGTCCTCAGTCTTTGTGCTTGGGAGGTATGAAGCTTTTGATTGTCGCAATCTGTTTCTGCACTAAGGAAGCAAAAAACAACAAAAGAGAAGAGATAATTCCATTGCTGCTGCAATAGACTGAATGTCATCTGTGTACCTCAAGATGGGGCTGCTTTGGCTGAAGTAGCATGACTGATGATTAGGGAAGAAGGAATATTGCAGCCCACCATTTCATAACCAGATGGGGAAAGGCAAGAGTGCTGTAGTGCAGTGGAGGCATTGATAGCAAGAACCACAGTCTAGAGTTCTTGGCTCAGGAACAGCTGCGGTCTAAGAAAGTTTTTCATGTGGTTTCAGATGAGTGTGGCTAAAACTATCTGTAGAACCACACATAAAACCCCATCAGGATGAGGTCACAGGGCAAGGATGAAATTCTACTATGAGTAGCACAACTTCCAAGCTGGGCTAGTGTTTTCAATCTCTAAATAAGAAGATGCTTTCTGGATCCAGCCCATGTTAGGTCCAGTGTCACAGCTCCTCTGTTTCAGTGGCATGTCTTGTATGAGAAGAACAAGCATGTGTGTCCCAGTTGCTATTGAACAGCCATCAGTTAGTGCTGATGAGGGACTGACTGAGAACGAGTGTCCCCACAATGCCTCTGGAGCATTGCAGAGAAAAGTTGAGCCCAGGCACAGAGATGGGAAAAATGAGGAGGTGGGGACAAAGGGTGAAGAAGACAGGGAAAGCATGTGCTGTCAGGAAGGTGCTGGAGAAAAGGGTTTTCTTTGCACTTGGTCACTCTCTAAAGGCAGGGCATCACGCTTCCCTGTGCCCTGGTCCCCTCTATGGATGAGCAGGAACTGCAAATGTCATCTCACAGGCTGTTTGGAGATGTGTTTTTTTCTCTGGCTCTTGCTCTTGTGTCCCAGTAGCAACATTTTTCAGGTCACTTTCCAGATTTGCGTTGGACAATTAACCTGGAGTAGGAGGCATAGCGGGATCGTGGCTGCCTTTCAGAGGGCTGGTGCCATGTGTGGAGACCCACCAGCTTCTCTCCAGAAAAGGAGGTATTGGCTGGCTGGGCCATCACCCTGACAAAGGCAGGGCTTTCCTTAACACACAGGTATGCTGAGGCCCATCATTGAGAGATGAAATTTGGTCTGGATCAGCTCAGGGCAGTTTCATGGCTGGTAACACTGGCAAAAAAATATCTCTCTCTTTGGTTTTGTGATGGTTTGCGATAGCAGCATGACAGG
Source organism: Pyrgilauda ruficollis (assembly GCF_017590135.1). Taxonomy (NCBI): domain Eukaryota; kingdom Metazoa; phylum Chordata; class Aves; order Passeriformes; family Passeridae; genus Pyrgilauda; species Pyrgilauda ruficollis. Next base: position 14,864,782 of record NW_024523648.1, on the reverse strand, counting down.
AGTGTGAGCCTGGGCACTGGGCACCTCCAGCTGGATGCTGCAGTTCACAGAGGATTTCCCCTTCATTTCTCTTCAGCCCTATGGGCTTTTGCTGGAGGAAAGCAGCAAAATGAAAGTCAAGAAAAAGTAAGCCAGGCTTTTACTCAGGTGGCTGTCTTTTGCATAGCTGTGTGATTTTCCCTGAAAATTGCTCCATTGCTGTGCTGCTGCTCTTCACATCTACCCTCAAAATCAGACTGAGACTCCAGTGGGGGTTATCAAGGTCTGATCTCCCACACTGTGGATTAAAGAGTGCAGTGCTGTGTGTGTTGGCAGATAAATGTACCTACACTGATCTGTGGCTGAAGTGAGTCTTGGCAAGGAGCATACAATGCTCTGGTGGCTCCTATGCTGGGTGGAAGGGACAGGTTTAAAACCTGAAAAATCAGAATCAGGTCCTGGGCAGCCCTTTGTGGGCACTGAGGGGGAGAGAGCAGGCCCTATAGATCTCCATGAGAAGCGCCGCTCGCTCCGCAGGGAGAGTGGAGCAGGCTATGCCTGTGGTTCACATCTCTTTGTCAATGGCATCCAGCCCCTGGCCTTGGGAACTGACTGGCGGCAGTTTGCAAATGTATGTGCTTGGCTGGGAGTCTGCAGTTCCCTTTGTCCCAGCGGCACAGGGGGGCTAATAGGGAAGCCGGAGCGTGTCATCCCTGACTGCCAGAGCCTCCAAGCAGTAACATGACGGGCAACTTTTCAGACAATATCCAACATGAACATTCAAGGCTGAGCCTATTCTTCTTCTAGACACTGGTACTGACTGATTCCACATGCTGTTTTCCAGACTCTGTTGCAGTAACAAGCTCCAGTCCTGAATATGGACCATCCTCCTGGTGAAAAGTCCCGTTAAATCTGAAAGAGTAGAAACTCTTTGGGATAATAAAACATTGAATGTCTCTGAACATTGTGTATAATGCTGTAGATGTAAAGAAGTAAAGTATTTGTAAAGAGTCTCATATAATGTACACAAAATTATTCGTATTTGCTCCACTCTGCTTTGCACACTTTGCTCCTGATTCTTATATGTCATTTGCATGAATGTGTGAGCAATTAAATTGTGCTGTGCTGGACCTTTTCTTAAAGTGAAGTAATTACCAGTCAGAGAGTGTTTGAGATGGGAGTGATAAAGGGAGGAAATACACTCCTCCTTTTCTCTCCTGGGAAAATCTGAATCAGGTAGCTGTAGGGAAAAATCTTTTGGAGCTTCCATTGACCTTCCAGCTTAAGGTAAGAAATTTTGTTTTCCTGGAAGGCTAATCCTTTTGGGATTTGCTAATGGACAAACCATGTGCTGGTGGATTCCATGTCATGAAAGCAAAGCAAATGGAAACATCCATAAAGACACAGGTGGGCTGTGTGCCCAATGGATGAGCTGTATGTAGACTTACATTTAATCTTCTGAAGACTGGCACCATGTCCATGGCTGACCTCATCCAGGGCTAGTGATGGTCCTGCTTTGAGCATGGGACTGGACAGCATGACCTACAGGGATCCCTTGCAACCAGCATTTCTCCTCTCCACATGTGAGGTGCCTACATTTGCAATATGTTGCAATTCCCTTAAACCAGCTACTACTTGTAAAGAAGTCCTGCTAAGTTTGATGCTTTCTTGCTGCTTGTTTCCTTACTGCCAAAAGCTAAACATAAAAGCATCCCAAACAATTAATAACTAAAAGATTCAGTCATCTGAAAGACCAGCCTGAATTTCTTAGTTTCTTCCCTGGAAGCAAAGCTGCAATCTCATACCCCTGTCTGCAAATGCTGTCAGGTGGCTGTGAAAGGCAGACGTTTTTCAGTACTGCAGTTACAGCTCCATTTTCTTCTGCCAGAAATAGAGTAGCAGTGGCATGTGATTTGCAAATCTGGCATACAAGCATCAGCCTGGTTGAAAACAATCAACAGAAGCCATTTCCTCAGTGCAAGTAAATATATTGACATGTGTTGACAATAAACTGATTTTGTGCACTTTTGGAAAGGCAGACAGCAGCTCACATGTTTTAACTGCTTAGTTCCTCTAAAGCAGTATGCAGAAAAATATCTTTCATAAGCTATATTAGGCAGTTCATCTTCCACATCTCTGGAGCAGTTGTGGTATCATCTAATTATAAAAATATAATTTTTACAGACTGTTCATGCTGCACTGACCGTGACAATAATATGTAAAAAAGTACGTGTAAAGCATATGTTTTAGGATATGTGATGGAGTTAGGGTTGTTAAATAATAATTTTTATCCTGTTACTTCCACATAAAGTATTAGCAAAGGCTTAGAAACCATTTGCTATCTTTGTTGTGTCTTTAATGTGTTTGTTCCTTGCTGAATAATCATTCATTGTGTAAATATCCTTCCGCCATTGTCAATAATCAAGAAATATGGGACTTTGTAATAACTGAGGCCCCAGTCCAGCAAGGCCCTAAATCTCATGTTTAATTATACTGCTCTTGCTTTGAGACAGGCTGGCTGGCAGGCAGGCTCCACAGCATGGCACGGAATTCAGCTGGCAGCCCAGAATGGTGGGAAGTGCCCATTGCACCCGGCTCTGCCGGCAGCAGGCAAGCCCTGGCAGGGCAGCTGGGCTAAGCCACTTGCCCTCAGGAGCCAGACACCCAAACCCTGGCTCCTGGGACAGCACCTGAACTGCCATGCAGAGTCACACACCTCCCAGAACAGGATAGCCCCCGTGTGAGCACACCCACAGCCCCAGGGAGAGGCCAGCAATGCCCTGGCTTTGTATGATGCCAGCGGGAGGTGAGCAAGGCTGGACACTAAAATGCCCCCCCTTTCCACAGGGGTGTTTTCAAACTGCAACCTGGCAGCAGCCTGCTGAAGGGGAAGCTGCCTTGTTACAATCATGAGACGACCAGAAGAAAAAAAAAAATAAATTCCAGTCTAGTGCTTCTCATCACTAGATCTCAAACTGAGTCTGTCCAACCAAATGGTCACCTCTTTGAAGGATTGCCCTGGCTTCCTTGGGAATCAAAGATTTAGTGACTCTTCTGGCAGATTAAAGAAGCAAATGCTAAGAGATCGGCTTGTGCTTGGATTTTGTGATAGATATCTGACAAAAAATGTCTGCTGGATCCTACCCAGATCTCTGATGGAGTTGCAGGGGCACCTGCAGCCCTCCCAGGGGAAGCAGAACTTTGCTGCTCTAATTGCAAGCTTTTCCACCAGTATTCACATGTCAGCACAAAGTTGTGCCAGCACATCTATATTAAGTGGAAATTGGAAGAAGTCCCTAAAATGGCACTTCTCTTCTGCAGGGATGCTGTGCCTGCATGCCTTTGGGTTCCCAGCTGCTAATCTGGAGGGACCATAACAGTGATCTTTTGAAGGTGAAACTTCTGTTCTTTATTGACACAGAATTATTCTTAAAACCAGCTGAAGCCTGGAATAAAGTTGGCTAGAAGGAATCTTGATGTGGGTAAAATGACCTGCCACGACAATGGAGAGGAGTCATGGATCTGAGACTCAGACCTCAAATGGCCCAGGATTTGGCTGCATCCCTCAGGCTCTGTAGATGTGAACATGTAGCAAACTGATGGGAAGAATTCTAAGGCTGCAACCAAAGTGCCCCAGCTGTGGGTTTGGGCAGTGTTTGAAGATAAAGGGAGCAGAGTGAGCATGTAGTCATGTGTTATCTGAGACAGGGAGTCCCTCTGCAAACAGGCTGTGATCCCGTCTCAGTAATAATCATGGCACTGTTTGCTTGTAAGCAGTAAATATCCAATAAATCCCATTTTCTCCCTCCAGCTCCTACCAGGGTTCAAAGCTTTGGATCTGCAAGAGACTTTTTTGTATGACAGCCTGGGAGGTTCTTCCCTCTTCTCTGCTCCAAAGAATGCAAAAATCTCTTCACCATGGTAAAACAGATTTGTTTGATCCACTTTCACTTCTCTGTTCTAACTTTCTTTTTAGCATGGACATTATAAACCTCTCTGTGAAATTCTCACTTGCAAAAAGAAGTGATCCTGCGGCAGTCCTGTGCTGCAGCTGTTCCTGTCCAGGCACAGGGCTCCCCATGCAGTGGCTGCTGCACTTGAATGCACTTGCTGAGACAAAGACCTAATGTCAGCCTCCACTTTGGAAGCCAGGGATTTGGTGGCTGCTGTGTCAGAGAGACATGTATTTAAATAAAACAGTGCCTCAAACACAAGCTTTTCACTCCTGCATAAGCCCGATGTAATGACAGCTTATAGCACTGCACAGAAGGGGAGCTTAATGCTGCCCTCATCGACACCTTTAGAAGATTTTTACCTCATCACCTCAATCAGTACTGCCACGGGCAGTCAAATCTGCACCCATTGTAATTGTATTTACTCCTCTAGCTGTTAATATTGCCTGGAGAGATCTGTGAAGGAAACAGACCCTGAGTGTGCAGACAGGCTATTTGCTAAAGGCATTAATTTAGTAATTAATGAAGTGTCAATGCAGCTATTTAGCATTACATTTAGGCTTTATTTAGCTTTGCGCTTGTGCTTCAGCCATTTGATGTCAAGGATGCTGCTAATGCCGAGCTGCCGCCTAAAACTGGAGTAAGCAGTTCTGCAGTGGGTTTTCAGGCTACTCTGCACAGGCTACTGCCCTTTGAACACCAAGAAGCATTTTCAAAAAACTTGTGCAAATTTTGACCAATAATATCTTGGGCTGTGTTTCACAAATGAGTTAAGATAGATATTTTTCAGCAGAGCTGAGTGGAATATGCCAGCTATTTTTCTTTGCAGGTTTTTTTTTTTTTTCCTTTTCTCATTTCTGGCAAAATTTACAGTGTTTTAGGCTTCTGTTGTCATTACAGAACTAAAACTAAAACAGTAAATGCCTCATTTTTCAAAAAAATAGCTTCAGGTAAACATTTTTACTCTAGATGAAAACAAATAAGTTGACCAAAAAAGGAAAATCTTACAGACATTATTTAACAGTTTGCATTTTCTTCCATTAAAAAAAGAAACAAAAAAATTTTTTATGCAGTAACTTTTTGACTAAGAATCAGTCCTCATTTGAATTACTCTTTGAAAAAGGAAAAATTCACCCAGCTTTCATTTCAAGCTGCCTGAGAACAAGTTGCTCACAGAAAGGAAAAGAAGAAAAAAAAGTGCCTTTGAAGCACCAAGCTGAGGGGAATAATGGCACTTCCAGTCATCTCTAAAGGTCTTCCCCAGAGATTATGCTTTAATTTAGGAGAATTTCACAGGGTGTACTCATTCTCATCTCTAAGGCCTCTCCTTAAAACTACCCAGTTTATCTCATCTAACTGCACTCTGAAAATTGTCATATACTCACTGATGGCATCTTTTCATCAGTACAGCTCTGACCTGCTCCGATGTACCAGAGAAGTGCATGGCAGCTTGTTTAAAGACAGGGCTGGGCTGTAGCAAGCAGTTAGAAATTTTGAACCATACACTTTCTGCTCGCATTTAACAGAAAATAATTGTGGAAATACTTGATTTGCCTGCACATATCCAAAGCATTTGTGCATTGTTCTAGCTTATAGCTGCCGTTAAAATAGTCAGCTTAAATGTTGTAAAACTCATTAAAAAAAATCTTTTTAAAGCCCACCAAAAAACCCCAGCTAGAAACATTTAAAATATTTCACTGTGACTCTGCTTTTCTGTGGAACTAAGGGACAAATTTCGGTCCAAGGTGCATGAACCTGGGCTCAACAGCCCAAGAGCTCAACAGCTGTTGCAGGCAAGTAGAAATCCCAGTAATTTTTCCTATGTATTCTTATGACCATGTGGTTTAATATAAATTAATCTCTGTTATCATTTTCTCAGAGTTCACACTAAGTGAAAAAAATGGCAGTAATGTTAGACTGAGTCAGAATTTAGCATGAACTTGTTTTTATAAACAAAAGGGAGAAAAAAAGTCCTGAATTTATATTTTTCGTAAACTCTTAACTTTCCCAGATTACAGCGGGAGCTGTTTTCTTTCTGTTCCTTTGGCAGACACATTTAGCATTACCCACACTTCAGCACAAGCGATGCAAGCGACTTTCCCGAGCTATTTGCAAAGTGCACCAAACATTGCGAGCGATGTGGTTTTGCTATCAGCATGATTGAATTCTTTTGCAGCACAAGAAAGCAACTAGTTATTCTACCGTGCCAGAAGATTGGTAACTATTTATTTACACATTTATTATCTGCTCCACTCTGAGAATAAAGAATGAGCCTGAACTACAAAAGCTGAGCCTGCATGAAGGCCCATCAGTCTCTCCACACTTCTGCTGTCAACCCTATTATGGAGGAAACATTATTCAAACTGCAGGCTCCAAACTCCCAGGTAACTAGAGACAGCAGGAAGCTCTGTTTGATATCAAGTATATTCTTTATCAACCTTTTTGTTGTGATGGGAAGAAATGATCGAACTTTACTTTCATCTTGCTCTGTCCTCACATCACCCAGTAGGTGAATTGCTTTATTGGTGAGCCTTGGCCAAAAGCTCTTTGATATACGCTGCCCTTTGCAGCCATAAATTTTCCATCTTTCAGACAAGGTTTGAGACTTTCCCTGTCCTGCTATTCTGCCCCTAAGTGATTAGATGCTCTTTTCAAAATGAAAGATGAGCTTTCAGGGAAACTCTTGGCCCTCTCCTAGGTACCATAAAATAGCCATAATTTGATTTTCCTAGCACTGATGCAAGTTGTGGGTTTCAGACCAAGGCCCATCATGTGGATGCTAAGCCTCACGCCAGCACAGCTGCAGCATGGAGGGACACTGAACTCCTCCCCTGAGGCACGTCCAAACTGAGAACCTGGGATGTGCTGAACATGGCCTTGTGCTGAGCACAGTGTCCCTGGCCAGCCCGCCCGCTCTTGCAGTGCCTCTGTCCCATGCCAGCAGCTTGACTCTGCAACCCACCCTCTCAGGCAGAACTGATCAGAAGCCCAGATAACAACCGTGCTGCATATTTGGTTGCTTTTGTAGTGACACGAGGCAGGAAACTACACCCAGCCCAAAGAAAACAGATGGAGGAGGGTCAGTGGTCCCTGCCATGGGGAACAGAAAGCAGCCAAGACAAGGCTTCAAAGAGAAGGTCACCTGTCCTGGCACAGAGACTTGCCATGCTGCCTTGAGCAAGTCTCTCAAAAACCTTCATGATCCAGCAGCAGCCTCGAGATCTTCAAAGGTGTGAGCTCTGTGCATCTGGACACTTCATGCTCTGCTCTAATATGCCTTTGTGACACGGGGAGTATGGCAACTAACTGCTCCCTCTTCTGCTGCCTGGAGAGGCCAACTGTGTGGGCAGTGTCCGTACAGGAGCAGCCCCTGCTTGTAGCAGGCTCTGAGCACCAGAGAGTTATTTCCCAGGAACATCAAGAGGAGAACCAGTGAAGAGCTGATGGCATCCTGCCTTCACAATTTAACAAAGACAGCCAGGGAACTTTTATTTATTTCTCCCCTAGAAAAGACTAATGAAAGCAATTTTTCTCTGCCTTGCCAAAATATTTCTTTGACAGCTTTTGAATTTTCATTGAAAATGAAAACATAAAATGTTTCATGAAAACTAAGCATAACAGGCTTTCAGATGACAATAGTACTAATGTGTGAACACTTCTGCTCAGGCAGGAGGCTTTAGAGAAAGCAGAAGGCCAAGCACCAGCAGCATTATGTCCCAGACTGTCTGAGAAGAGCCTGTCCCCCAGACTGCCATGTTCTTTCTGTGTGGTTTCACCCTTGCTGTGACTCAGATGCTTGGTGGTGGCTGGGCACTGTAGGCAAGTGAGGTGGTCCCAAGTTAGGCTGTGTACTCCTCTGCTCCAGGGCTGGCTGTGCACCGTGTGGATCCCTTCTAGAAAAACCCAAAATCTGCTCCAAATTGTGGTGCCTGCCAGTCTTCCTTGAGACTGTAAAGATGAAACAGAAAGAAATGTGCTCACACATCTTTCAGCAATGACATCAGAGAATCAGGTGATCTGCCTGTCTCTGTGGTGCTGAAAGATCTGCCTGCTATTGTGGAACTGATTCACCAGGTATTACCTAGTGGTGGTGAGGATTCTAGGCCTTTACGGCTGAATCCTTACCTTCTTAAGCAGTAGAACTCAGTGATCTAAAATGGCATTAATTCAGTGAAATATAAACCCCACATGCTCAGGGAAAGTCAGTTATTTGGCTGACTACACTTGAGATGAATACTGTTTTAATAAAGGGGGGCAGATTTTTTCCCTGCACAGCCTCTGACAGCCAACAACTGAAATACCTGCACAATTTGCTCAGCTAGCACCCTGTCTCTCACAATGTGCCACTTCAGCCCCTTCTTTCCCCAGTTCCTGAGCACCGTTTCAGCTCCCGTGAAAATGCGGACCCTGCCCTCTGTCCCCATGAGATGCCAGTGTCCTGTCAAAATTAACCTATTAGTTGATTATTCGCTTTTGAATGGGAAAGGAGTAGGAATGTCATTCAGTGTTTCCAAGCCAGAGTGGCAGAAAGGGTGCTTTCTGGATGAATGGAGATCATTGTGCACAATCTCTAGCATGAGGCTGAGCATACACGTCGGGAGCCGTAAACTGACCTCCTTTGCTGTAAGAATGAGGGCCAGCCCCTTTGCTCAGGGGTGTTGATGGAGACTATCATACTCATAGCTTCTGCTTTTCCTAGAAGATGTGGTTTTGATCTTGGTTTTGGCAATGCTGAGATTAGCTCCAGCTGAGTCTGGGGTTGGTGCTGGAGCAGAACAGGATGGAGGGGACCAGAGTAAGCCCATCGATTGCCTGTGCAAAACCCAGCCTTTTTGGCAAATAAACTGCTGTTCAGAGGATGCTGGCTGTCATCTGGCTGTGCTCAGCCGGGATGGCCAGGCTGACCCCGGGCATGCTGCGAGGACTGGGGACCAGAAGGCTGCCCAGTGCCAGTGGCAACCGGGCTAAGAGCTCCGGCCAGAGCCCTCAAGAATGGAGTGGGTCCTTCAAAAGGCGGCCAACCTTCGACCTGCAGTCATCATTTTGGCCATCAGGTCAACAGTTGTTCCACAGAACATCGGCAATTGTCTTTCTCCTTGTGTCAGGAGGCTCTTGAAACATTATACGAGGATAATTAAGTGGTGAATAAGGGTCAGCATGGACAAATAAATCAAACTGATCGTTTGAACACAGACTGATTGAGCAAAAACAAGGAATTGTGCCATGCCTGTTAGCGCTGCTCTTGATGTTAACTGACTTTGTTAACATTACATCCAAAGGCAGCAAGTGGGAAAGCTTTGTGAGGAATCAAAAGCTGAGCAAAGAGACATGGGCTTTAATTGTTCAGCTTTATTTTTGAAATAAAGACATGCAGTGCATCAATTTAGCTGACTTTAATGGACCACAAAACTGAACCTATTCTTTAAAATGCTAATTGAGTTTGAAGATTCTCGCCTCTCGCAGAAGAGGGATGCAAGAAATGCCAGTGCCACATTCAGACGTGTCAGGAGCTGTCGTACAGTTTCATTCAAAGCAAGTGGGTGAAGCACATACCATCGGGCAAGAAGAATGTGTTCACATAACAGGATAATCTATCCACAGAGAAGGCAGCATCCAGGCAAATAACATGTCTGTAAATACAGACTTCTAGAGAGTAGTATGTCTTTATATGTACTATGATACAAAATTTATTTGTGGGTCTTTAATTTGCTGTATGGCAAAGCTCCAAAGGTGCATGAAAACTTTCACTCTCAAATTCACAAAAATAAAGGTCATTAACATATTTTAAATGTAAAAAAGTAAAAAAGGACCAGTCAATATTTAAAAACTTTGTTAAGGGAAACAATGTGTTCATGTGTTTCTAAGGAAAAAAATGCAGTTAGACATGGGGATACAGAATTTGCATTTTACTCTGCCCTCCCTGAAAAGAGTGCTGGGTACAAACCATACTAGTTTTGACTCCCAGAATCAAGGTGATGCATTTAAAGAGGGAAGCTCATCTTTTCGTACATGCTTGTAATATTCTTATCGAAACTAGTCAGTGTCTTTGCACACTGCTATATTTTTTTTATTTGCACACCTAGCTATTATTTCACTGAATTATTGATACTGGTAAAAATAAATTCTGAAATTAAAAATGAAGATTTAAATAATATGCTTTTCTCTTTTATGCGTCCTTAATCCTCTCTAAAGCAGAGTTTGCAGCCAACATTAATAATGCCATTATTATGTTCTTTCCTACTCATATGGTATGGTGCTTATCATACATTACAAATGCGTAAAATATGTCTGCCCTAAATACTTCACAGTCTAGCTCAGACAAATTTAAAATATGGACCTAGTGTAATAAAGTTCACAGCTTTCATATGTTTGGGGTCTCTTATTTTTCCACTGCAGGTCATTATATAACATCTTTGCATGTATTAATTTCTGTGCTGCAGAAACTTTCCTTCTGACTGGGTTCCCACAAATTTATTCTTGCTGGGTTTTCACGCTGCAAGATGCAGAATTACTTCTTAGGCAGGACACTATGAATGCTTCAACATGGGGAACTGACACTTCACGTCACAACTGGACCATACAAAGGCAAGTAAGTTATAAGAGATAAATTTAATGATAAGCATGTAAAAAAATTCTATGGGAAATGTATCTGCGCGGCTACATGAATTACGAGGGTTTGCCAAGAAAGGTGTAATGGATTATGGTGGAAGATGAAGGGGAGCTCCCACCATATCCAATCAGCCTTTTACTTAAAGGTCAGGACATTCTGTCTGGGTCCACTTGAGTTTTTGATTCTGCCGTTTCACTATTCAGTGGCACAATGTAACTGTCAGTCTCAACAACGGTTCCTCGAGCCACTGGCTCCACTGCTCACAGGGCAACACACAATATTTCACAGCCACAAAACAATTCACTGTCTGCATAGGCAAACCATATGATTTCCATGGGGAGCAATATTGACACACCCTACTGAGCGCTCTTAAGGGGACTCTTAAAAGAGTTACATCTTTTAAAAAAAAGAAAAAGGGTCTATGGCTCTACTATTCTTCTCTATGACTAAGTTACCAAATAGCATTTTAATGTTCTGTCTCCATGAGACGAAGTTAAATGCAAATATTCTCTATGCCTTCTACACCCTTCCTCATTTTACCAAAGGGAGACAGTTTTACTGCTCTGCAAAATCTTTCTGGACAGTGCGTAGTGTTATGATAGATACTAGGAGAAAAAGTTGCACATTAATGATATTCTGTTTGGATTTTCCCTAGTGAGTATTTACTGTGTTGTATTTCTCATTTCCAGGTCTAAGATAAATCCAGAGACTGGTACAAATTTATAAAGACAGAGGACCCTGCTGATGACATGTGAAGCACTATGATGCTGGGGCTCTGCTCTGCTCCTTGCCTTCTTTGGAGGAAGATACCTGCAGGAAGATTTGTGAGCACTGGTGAGGATTTACTGTGATACAGCAGAAGGATTGCCCTGAAAGCTGAGAGAGAGGAACAAAACATGGAAGTAAAGAGTAAAGGCATGGGGAAATGAAGAATCACTGCCAAAATGTATGGGCTCAGCTGATCTTTGGAAACTTAAGCAGACATTGTTTTAAACTCCTGTACCTTGCTTATTACAAGCATGATGTGTTAGGTAGGGTGTAGTGCCACCTGCCCCCACCCACCAGCAGACCACTACCTGGGCTGTTTTTTTTGCCTGACACTCCTGACACTGCCAGATCTTTTTATAAATGAATTTTCTCTCATTGTCCCCGTAGCACTCAGCTCTATTCAGATCATGCAGCCAACTGCAAAATGAAAACAGCATCAGACTATTGTCAATGTCTCACTCTGGCCCCTGATTTCAGGGAAAGCAACATCGCTGTGCTGCAGAGAAAGGAGAGGGGCGAGGGCTGCCTCACCAAGACAGAGGAGCAGAGTGCTGCATTGCCACGGGGTGAGATCCTGGGCAGCGTGCAGGCTGCAGACACTTGGCTGCCAAAGCAGTTCAAGGGGGCCAGGCTCGCCTGATGCCAGGTCTGCTACCCTTGGTGGGCCACCACCGCGGTGTCTGTGTGGGCTGCGACGCTTGTGAGCACTACAAAGAGACATTTCTTGGAAGAATTGCACTTGGGTGGTAACCCTGACTTGGCAAGTACCTTACAAGCCCCTTTCCAAGCCTTACACAAGGGTGTCTGTGCCAGCACGAGGCACAGCTCAGCAGAGGCTGGCTGCCATGATGGGAAGTGAGGCTGGAGCCCAGCGATGGCCTGGGCTGCCAGACCCATGCTAGCTGAGCACATTCCCAGTGGCCCTGAGATGCCTCCCCCAGGTCGCTTCACTCAGAGCTGGGAAGTCACCTTGCCAAAAGGACAGTAACCTAGATGACCTGGAGCTTCTTGGGCCCCCAGTCCTGGACGATTTCCCCCTGCCAGCTGCGTCCCTGACAGCTTAAACACCAGCTCAACCACCTGGAGAGGTACATTGTGCTGCACAGCTCCATGAGCAGTGGCAATCCACGGCTCCTCTGAGGACATACAGCTTTGAAGCAGCATGGTTTGAGCCTTCAGCAAAACCCCGACCCACTGGAGTACCCCCCACCAACAGCACTGAACTATCCTATGGCTGAAAAGCTTCCCACTGTTAAAAGGGGGTATGAAACAGTGTGGCAGCTGTCAAGACCCCAAGGGACCCTGATTTGTTTTTAAAACACCATGTTCTGATGCTTCCAAAGGAAAATACTGCAGAGTTGGATTTTCATTTTCTCTTGCTGATAAAGCTGTGTATGGAGTTTTAGAATTTCCTGGGTTTTAGTTGCTTGTCTTTTTCTTTTTCTTTTTTTTTCTTTTTTCTTTTTTTTTTTTTTTTAATTTTTACCCTGGACTATTATAATAAAGCAGAAATTTTTTTTTCCTGATGAGCTTGACTTGCATGTCAGCCATCTGTTGCCTGGGCAGTCCCAGCCAGGGCTGGTGACGGCGTGATATAAAGGTCCCTTCTGGCCTTCAAAGCTCTGAAACCGATGTGGCAGAGTTTTGCTCAGCAGCGAGAGCAGGACAAACATATGGACCAAGCTCCACTGCTGCTTCTTTGGTCATGCTGGACTGCTGATGGCCAGCACACACTGACCTTTCTTGGCATCTCAGTTCAAGCTATACAATGTGATAATTTTGCTTCAAGCAGCAACTTGATCCCTAATGATTGCACCAAAAATGGGACTGCAGACACTACTGCAACAAATATGATTTAATCATCTGCAGACATTTCTTTTAATGTTCCTCCCACATGCAGGGGACACTGAAGTGCACCACAGTATCTCCTTTCCTTCACATTGGAAAGGGTTTGGCATGAAGGAAGAGAATTCTACACTTGTTTTGCATTGGTTTTCAGGTGAGATGTACTCAGTTTATAAGAAAAAGATAACGCTCATTTTCCTTTGCAATCTGTGAAGGAATGTGAAAGGCTGACTTCACAGTCATGCACAGATTTCCACCAGTACCACAAAAAATTTCCTCCAAGCCTCCTTTGCTAAACAGCTCTCTTTGATGCACAGAATTCCACCTTTTCTCCCTGGGCTGTGCTAGTTCTGCACTGTGAATGGTGGTCAAGCAGAGATCTTTCTATTCAGTAAAATCAAGAGTGTTTGCTGTTTAAAAGTGGTACTTGATACTCTTATGCTACTGTTAGATGCAGAACACACAGTCTGTGGCTGAATATAGCCCATGATTCATCTCATCCAGCCCATCATCAGCTGGAAGAACCCCTCTGCTGACCACTGCCAGAACAGTGTAAATTAGATTAATCCACAGGCTGCACTAAATTTAGCTGGGAGCTGAGACTCAGCAAGTCTTGGGGATCAGCAAAAGCATCTGAGATCTGGCAGTGACTCCCTAACACCTGCCCTTTTCCACTGTGTGTATGTAATTCTATCAGAACAAAAAAAATCTCTCTTTACTGTGCAGTCACCCAGGATTACAGTGTTTGCTATCAAGCAGTCAAATGCTGCCATTGTCAGAGAAGAGATGAGATTCAATAGGCATTGAGTAGGCATTGAGGTCCGAGTCCTTATAAAACTTCTTGCAGCAATTACAATAAACTTACAAGTTCCCTGTGCCACTTCTGCAGTGGTAGGAAAAGGGAAAAAAAAAAAAGGATAATAAATAACACTGCAAGCCAAATACACATGTGTGTGCACTGTAGCAAGGGCTAGGTTATTTATGAAAAGGAGATAGCTGTAAATAGACTTGTTTCTTGTCAGGAAGGGTATGGTCAAAATATCTCCTACAAGATGGGAAAACTTGCATGTGCAGCAGTCCATGACAGGCACATGTTGTGCTAGACAGCTCCGTGCTGGAACAGTGCTTGCCTGATGGACATCCAACGTTGGAGTGATTTGTGATGGTAATGGCTCTGTCTGCTGCCTTCAAGCCCAGGCAGCAAGAGACAGATAGTGTCTCCAAGTGCTGTAACTTATTTCTTGTCAGCTGGGAGCTGCTCAGCCATGCTGGCTTGGCCTCAGGAGCTCTCCTCCCACTCAGGTGGGTCCCACAGTTTTGCCTGGCAGAGGAGGAAGGTGATGTGTGTAAATCTAGACTAAAATTGCCCTAACAGATCTGAGAGGCTACAATAACACAGATGCTGTGAGACTTGCTTCAATTAGCAGCTGCCTAAGCTTTCCTTGATTAGTAGGCAGTCATCAGACCAAAAAGGGCATCAAGCCCTACATGTATTTTTGGAGTGAATATTGCCCCATGGTCACAGTCCTGAGGCATCTACAACCTGGTGTATAGTTCCACTTGCAGCTACCCTGCAGTGGTGTAGGACTTTTCTTTCTGGTTCACAAGCAAAGAAACCAGGACTATGCCTACACTACCAGCTAGACCCAGGGCAGAGCCCCAGGTTGCTCCATTGCTGGGATCTCTGGAAGAGAGGCTCAAGGTTGATTTTTCCCCTGAGAGCAGAACTGAGTAAAATGTGTTTTCACAATGATTTTTAAATGCACGGTGACACTGTATGCTGCAGTCTGTAGGATACAGTTGTATCCTACAATCCTTTCTGTAGCTCTTGGCTAGGAATTTCCTCAGCACATTTGGCCTTCAGAGTGTCACAGATATGCAGGAATGGTGAAAAAGAATAAGTTAAACACATGACAATGCTCTTTTAAAAATCCCTGTTCATGTTAGTTCTTGCGACTCCTTCTTCCAGCAAAAAGGCAGGAGCAAGCACGCACTGGGCAGTTTATTTCTCCCTTCATGTGCCTGTTCATTAAAACCAGCCTTTAAAAATTCTCTAAAACTTATAAATGGCAGAGGTAAGAGAAGGGGAAGAGGAGGGGTAGGAAACTCTCTGGGAGAAAAGCACCAGTCCTTCACAATTTCACATGTTCAGCTTCAGTGGCACATTAAACTCTTTCATTTATACTTCCAAGCCAGGTAGGTTAGGAGCTGCCATGCAGCAGTCTAGTCACTGGGCAGCACTTCAGCTGGTACTGTAACTCCAGTATTGGCTCTGGGAAGGCTGGAATGACAAATTATATCCTATTTCAAAAAGTGTTTTATCTCTCACACCTGTATTCCCCTCCCCAGAACACACTTAACACCTCTATGAAAGTAAAATGTGGTGATGAAATATGTTGATCTGGAAAAACTGGGAGCTCTGATTTGCATTATCAGATGTATTCATTTGGTTTTTATTATTTCTGTGCTGAATTAGATATATGTTCGCTCTGTCCTTTTGATTTAAACATATGATTTTTATATACACTAAGGACACATTAGATCACTCTGAAAACACAGAGGGGCCTTAATATGAGAGTAAATTATATTTTATACCCACTTTAAGGTCTATTTATTCAAATTGAGCAAAATCCTAACTCTGCTGTGAATGAGTGGGAATTCTGCCATTGATTTCAGAGTCTCCAGGATTTTGCCCAAGCACAGTATAAAATGATTTATACAGAAGTGGCCAGCAGTCTTTTTTCTGGAAATTGTGATCTAAAAGTGCAAAAATCCCCCAAGACTTGCACTTCATTCTTTTTATGCAGTAGTGGAGCATTCACTGTTTCCTGCTCAAAAAAAAAAAAAAAAAAAAAAATCAATTAAATTTCAGAGTATTAGCACATTTTCCTTTTGCCCAGGGGGACATGGGGATGGGTGGGAGGTGAGAGAATCTTGTTTGCTGCTTGCATCAGTAGGTATTCAGTGTACAAAACTGCACAGGAGAGAATTTTAAAAAAGAGAAGTCAAATCTGCCCCATAACATGGTAGAGAAGACAATGTCTCCCTGGGGCACCTCTCTGCCAGGCTGCAGAATGCTGTCCCTGGGCTCTGACAGATGCCCAGCAGAGAAGTTCCAGGCCCTAAACCTTACCATAGTCTCTTGTGTTAATGAGGACTCTTGATGCAGTTTAAGGTACACTGGTGAGCGGCCCTAAATCAGAGCTCATCCTGCTCGGGAAAGATCGTGGCGGCTGTGGAGGCGGGTCTGTTTGCATTCCAGATGTGGCACCTCCAGCCTGCCTCTGACCAGCATTCATTTCTGCACTCCACAGCTGGTCCATGTAAATGTGCCATATTGCAGCCCATCTGCTCAGAGAGTGCACAGTGGCACATCTCTCTCTGACAGTGGACCATTTTATTGAACGCTATAAATATTGAAATTCATAGGCATGAAGCAGCAGATTTTTAATGTTACTTAGAGAGACATTTGAGCCACAACCTTTGGCAGCAGCACACGCTGCTAGTATCTCAGTACACTGCACGCCATTTGGTTCAGGCTCATGAACAACTTTTCCAGAGATTTCATGGCTCTCCAATCCCAGGTAAAATGGAGTACAGACCCTGTGGGATGATATTTAGTGTGAATGTCACCCTGCATACAATGTGCATTTGGGATATGGACTTTCCAGCCCTGTGCTGTGTTAAACCATATGTTAATGTTTTCATACTCAGAAAAGATTAGATCAGGGACCAATAAAGTTTCAAAACTACAAATAATAGGCTAACCAAAATGAAATGTGAGGTATTCCTAAGCCTGAGTGTTTTGGTTTTTTTTCTCCCAAAGTCTCCACAGTTTTTGTTTTCAAATGGAAATGCTGTATTTTGCAGTAAGAAATGGGCACATTCATATTTTATAAGCTAATACATGTAAATTTTGTATTAGAGAGTAAACATCTCTATTAATTTGAAATTCATGGCATCTGATCTGGAGCAGAAGCAGAACACCACTCTGCAGTTTTTTATTTGTCAAGTAGTCCCTAGCAAGTGTTCAGTGAGTTGTAAAGAGCCAAACCCCAAACTAAGATAAACATATATATTATTTTTGATGGATTTTTTTTCCTTCTTTCTGCCAAGCCATCCATTTCTGCAGAGCATCAGGAACCAGCCTTTTCCCTTTTGGAACCAAAAGGAATTTTTTCATCTACATCAATTAGAGAAGGATCAGGACCTTAATGAGAAACTGCATTAAAAATGGAGAACATATTTAAAATTCTCCAAAATGCTTTGAAAAAAAATGTTGATTTTTATGTGAGGTGTTGAGCCTGCCATGACATCCACAATGTTTTCCTCTCCTGGATCTGTGTGGGCAGTAAATAACATTGTGCTGGCTGAGCAGTGGCTCAGGGAGTGAAACAGAGGATTTGCTTTAGTTAGAGGTGTGGATCCCAGCTCCTGTGACAAGCAGGCTAAAAAGTTTTCTGAGCATGTGGTGTAAAGTGGGGACTGAGGGAAAAATAAGCAAAGCAGAAAAGACCTGCTGAGGATATTAACTTGGCATGTATATTTCTCAAAACTGCACTGCTTTTTAAGTTTGCTTCAGTATCTCTTTTGCAGTTGCTCTATTGTCTTCATTATAATTTAAAAAGAGGCAGGGAAGGCAGCATCTTTAATAGTGAAGTCGTACTGTTTGGACAATAAGCTGTGTCACTGCTCAAGCCAGTCCCCCGGTTCCCAATCAGCAGTGTTATGTAAGGTGGCAGGTTAATAAATGCGACACACTGAAATCATTTGTACCAGATTATCTCTCCTTCCAAACTCTGACAGATGCTAAGTCCAGCTGGTAAAAAAAGTTTATAGGCGAGTTGGATCTGGGGCCTTCATACACTCCACAATGTTGGCTACCAATGCTTGTTTTAATGAGTCACGAATTGCCTGTTTATCTTCTGCTCCCTGCTGTTTCTGCATTTTCTCTTCCAGAACAATCCTAGAAACACATGCTGCTACAGACGCTGGAGCAATGTGTGTAGACATTTGAGCCAAATTATTATAAAGAACTCTTTCTTCTTGGATATTAAAAAAAAAAAAGGCGAGAATTGCACATTGCCTAGCAAATCGTTATCTCAGATGTTCGCTGTGACATGCTCAATATGGCCTACCAGAGAAAGTTGGAGACATTTGAAACCTTAACAACTACACAAAATGACACTGTAATTGGCGGGTTTTGTTGTTCATGTTCTGGCTCTGTGAAAACTGCTCTAAACACTTTGTTTAATGATGTTACATTATGACAACACATGGCTTCTATAGAGCAAGTCATCACGTCGAACATGCGACATCACAGGAAGGGGGCTGGGGGGCCAAGTGGGGCTCAGTGTCCCCTCAGAAGGGGAGGGTGCCCACGCATGCCAGCGCACAGCTGTGTCCATGTGGGGAAAGGGGGAGCCTAGGGAGGATGCACTCCCACAGACAGGCTCCTCGGCACATCCAGGAGAACTGCTGGCTGTGGGATGCAAGGGGGCACCGACCCCTTGCGATGCAGCAGCTTCCATCACCCTCTGACTCTTCTGCTGTTGCAGCCATAGCCCTCGTATTTGGACAGGCCAGGCTGGCTCGACAGAGCACTGCCCTGATATACAGCGGGGCTGGGAGCAGCCGTGCTCCAGAGATGACTGTCTCCCAGGGATAGCCAGGCGTCAGAGCAAGAGATCACATGGCATTTCTATGTGGGTTGTGTTGCCCTGCAATATAATCTGTCACTAGATATCTAGTTGTCATGATCCTGGTTAAAAGAGATTCTTCTTGTTCTCTCTGAAGCAATGTGCATGCATAGTGCAGGTGCAAGATATCCCCACATCCACAGAGACGCCCTGTGTAACTATATGGAGAGACCCAGGATAACTGGCCTGAGCCCCTCAGCAAGGGCACTGCTCGTCTCATGCAGTGGGGTGAGATCTTGTATCCGTTTTATCCTGAAGGACATCTGTCCAAAGGGATGCAGTGGCAAAGGGTATGTGCAGGAGGCAATGGCACAGAGGATGCACAGGAGGGCTGGCTGGGCTCCGGGTGCATTCTTGTGGCACAGAAGTGGACAGATAGGGACCATTCATCACACCTTACACCCCATTCTGTAGCACTTCTATTTTGTCTGTGTGTGCTGAGCACACAGGGCAAATCACCACATCTGATGTCTTTGTGGAAAGGGGGCCCAGTGCTGTGGACCTTGACACAGCCTCAGCTTGTTTGGGCATGCTGGAAACACCTGGCTGGAGCATCTCCTCGGTGGCACTGGAAACAGTCACTAGCTCTGTCTGTTGCATTGCTTTGCAAGGGGTGCAGCAGTGGCTCCTCCACTGGCAGGTTTTCCAAGGTTTCTTTGTGTGTCAGCTGCCTGACTGAATGGCCTCCCTGAAACCTGCAGAAAGAAAACAGCGAGGAACCCATTTTTTTTTTGCTAGTGCTTCTGATTATTATTAGAATGTTTCAAATTTGTCTGTTCTTTGCACATGGGAAACTGTATGGTCATTTGACAGATGTTGAAACTCATTGATTTTATACCCAGCAGCTAAGAAAAACAATGGATGTCATACTCTGTTTGACAAAATGTATGCTGGGCAGAGTCCATCCTCTGTGCTAGCAAAGTGAATCTTACTCCTACCAATCACTCACTGTCACGAAGCTGAAGGAACCACTGTAATGCCATAAGATGATTTGTTTGCAGCAGTAGCTTTCACCTAAAATGGTCCAGCTCTCCTGTATAGCCAAGATGCAGTTATTGCCAATGCTGCCTTACATCTGCCTTCTCTTTCTATCTAGCTGCTTTAGGAATATGCTAATGACAGGAAGAAAACATACATATAAAATATTGCAAGCATCAAGACGTGGAAGGAGAAGGTAAATTTGGCTCCCAACCATGAAATCTTATTCTGCAGTTGCCTTCTTAATGGCATCTCTTGAGGTCAGTGGCTTTGAATTCTCCCAATTGTATAGGGTCACTCTGGCAGCATTGACCAAGTAGAAAAGATTCAGCCAGGGGAAACAATGGCAGAAGTCACCCTTTAAATGTCCTGCCTTCTATATCACGCAATTGATTCCAAGGCTCCCCACCACGATGTCACTGTTTGACCAGTTTGCTTTAAAACAGCTTAATTAGCTGAAAGAAAAGCTATGTCTGAGCATGTTTGTGAGAAAAAAACAAAAAGCTCTCGCCTTTCAGAAAGCTCATGCTCTGTCTTGTCGGAAATCTCTGGTTCTGAAATGAAACAACATTCCTTTCATACAGAGTTAAGTCCCTGACAACAAATTTTCCCGGATCAGGGAAACAACCGATCGTGCCACATGCTGATGTTGGTAGATCTGGTTTGGTTTGGTTTGAGGGGGCTGAGAGCTCTGCACCTCTGTTAACTTCAGAGACACTGTGGGAGGAGATCGTGAGAGGCATACACAGCTCAATGGCTCCTGGTCTGAGAGGCAGTCGAGGCTGACTGCTTCAGTATATCCGTGCCACTTGTGTGTTAACATCCAGGCTGCCAGTTGGAGAGGGTGTGAAAACACATGAAGGAACAACAGAAGCCTTGCAGTGCTTGAAATCAGATTTTCTTATGGAGTTCTTTTTTTTCCCAAATATCAGGTGCAAGCAAGTGGATGGGAAGAGAACTGATAGGAGAGGGAAGCAAGTCTTCTGGTGTCTGTTGGGAAGAAAACAAAACCAGAGGTCCCAGTCCTGCCTCCCTTAGCACAACCCATAAAAAGTGATGCTGCTGTGGGATCTAGCAGCATTAAAATACTAGTGCAACAAGTGATGCAGCTTCTGAAGTAAAACACACAGAGAGATTGTGCTGCACTGTCTTTGGTTTCCTCATCTGCTCTCTGAGGTATAGCATGTGCAGGCAGAACATCAAAATACAGCCTTTGTCCCACTCCATGTTCTCTCCAGCAAACAAATCTCTCCTGAAGGAAAGAACATTATCACTGAGGGTCTTTGTTTCGTGGCAGCTTGTCGGCATTACCAGGCTGCTGAGCAGCTCTGTAAGAACTGCTGCCCTTCCTGAGGGGTAGAGAGAGCTTTGAGTAATTTGCACATGGCTTTAGGAAGAATCAGTTTCAGAGCTGGATCTACTATGCAAAAAACAAAGTCACGTTCTTTTGGTTCAGCCTATTAATCCACAGTTCTTTATCAGGCATTTTTGTGTGTGTATTTACATGGTGTGCCTAGCACCAGAACTGATGGAAAATAGGGGAACCCAACATCAGGGGTGCATGGGGAAACGAAGCACATAATGCCAGAGTGTTCAGTGAAATAATGTGCCTAAGGCATTTATGAACAGGAGTAAAACTTTGCAGAAACAAGCTCTTAGCGTTATTTTGACATTAGTGTTACTACATTTTGACAGCCTCTCATCCCTATCATCTATTTTCCTGGGCATTTATTAAAAGAAACAGTCTATTGTGGCTCATTTGTTCATGTCCAGAAGAGGAAAAGTATTTTTAAACCATTTTGCTTTCATTTCATGAAGGATTCTGACTGGAAACGAAGTAACGATAGCATCATTGCTGAATCATAAGCTTTAGTTAAAATATTTTCTACGTAACTGTTTTTTCCAAAAAAATCCCACCAAACATCTTTTAATTCATGTGCTTATATTTGAAACAATATCCTGCTGAAGATGAGGTGTTTATCAGGGTTTTTTTTTCCCCTCTAATCTTTACAGAAAGGTGAACGAAAGGATGATTAAACCAGAAACAAAGTCAGTAATTAGCAGTATAAATCTCTCAGTGATTTCAGTAGGTCACGAAATTAACTGGTACAGGCTTCGGACACATCTGCTCTTTTGGCAAGTGGTGCCCTCCATGAGGCTGCTCATTGGCTCTCACTAACCACACGATGGGTCTCGGGGAACTTATTTGCACTCCCTAAGCTAAACACAGCGCAGCGATGAAACCCGACTGTTTCTGAAATGCTGCAGCACGTACCAGGGCTGAGCTCTCCTGCTATCTGAGATACAGTCTCTCAGGGTTTGGCAGTGCTGTGCCATCGTTCTGGGATCCCTGGAGGGAGGGGGGACACGAGAGTTTGCTATGCATGGCCAAACGCTGCGTTGCGAGGCTCACATTGAGGAAATTATTTGGAAGGTTATGGAAGAGGGACGTGGCTGCCATGCCACAGGCTGTCAGGAAGACGGCTATGCCCACCACCCAGTGAGGAGAGCCCCAGCACCAGTTACTGCTTGGTTTTCATCTTGACCCCAGCTTCACTCTTCTGATGGCAGAACAGCAGAGGAGTAGAAGCTAAGTGCCAGAAGTAAGGAAATCGAGGGCAGGGAAGGGGAGGAAACAACAGGTTTGTGTCCCTTCAGCCCCAAAATGTAAGGGAGCAATGCAGAGCTGTATTGCAGCACGTCTAGCTGGCCGTAGAGTCAGGCCAGAGGCCAGAGGTCAAGTGCCCAGTGCAGGCACTTCTCTGGGCTGCTTGTCTCAAGCAAAGCCTTCAGCTCTCTGGCTGTGGGCAGGCAGGTAAACACAGCAGCAAAAGCTCTCTGTGTGCTTGCCTGTCTGTAGCTATCCTTGCTGAAGGAATTCTTCAGTTCTGTGTTGACTACTCAGCCCTCTTTGGAGGATGGACACTCTGACCTGCTTTTTCAAGGCCATCCTCCTGGTGGGATCCTGGTCCCTTTTTTCACTATTTCATTTCAGCTTAGAATTACGACTGGGCTGTGTCACAGTACCCAGAAACAGCAGAACTGTCTGCAACTGTCAGAGCAGGAGGGGCTGGTTCTGTCTGGGCTGCCTCCTCATTCACAAAGCAGATCCATCTGGAAGCTTGGACATTCTCACATTTACATAGAAAAAATTACATAAATTATGGCATTTGTAGCTGTGTCTCCAAATACATGTGCTTTATATGCAGCAACCTTAGGGCTAGGCTGGGCTGCTGTACTTTGGGCAGGCTTCTAGAGAAGACATTGTAGCAGTAAGGGAGCACATGAGACTCTTGGAAAATCAGCAGTGTTTGTCACTGCAAACTTCTAAGTGTTAAGGCTATCAACGCAAAGGTTGTCTGAGGGAAGCCTACAGAGCCATTGTGGCACCAACTTTAACCTTTCCAGAAGGAAAAGAAAACGAGAACACAATCAGAAAGATCTTTTTTTGAAAGCTCTCCTCATATTTTACCACTTGGTTTGAGCTCACTTTCTTTCCCTCTCTTTCTCTCTCTTTCTTTCTTACCTGGAATAATGCTGTGTCCTGCTACCATTTCTTCTGCTTTAGAGTTTAAGGCATAAAAGCTGTCAATGTAACAGAACTCGATGCAAGCTTAGTGTATTTATACCTCAGCATCCATGTCATAGGATTTTTTTGCTTTATGTAAGTAGTGTTTGGTTTCATACATATTTAAAACATGTCTTTTGACACTGCTCTTAAAAGCTTTTTGCATTCAAAATGTAGTTTCCTGGTATGGGAACTTGACAACATATTATAGCCAAAGAAGGGGAAATTATTATCATGAGCCAAATATATTCTTCTATAACAGAAAAACTGGGCCTCCAGATCTGCTTTGTGTATTTTTTACATGTAAATGTCTCCTATTTTTGTATTTCTCTTTGAATTGTATCAATACAAAATAGCAGGTGATAGCCTTTTAATTCCTGGTTAGCATTTTATTCCACTGGATGGAGGCACTGGATGTGTACTGTATGCCATGGCAATAGTACAGAGTCCATGTGGTCACCAGACTCATCATTTTCCTAGCAGTTCTTGTTGTTACTGCACCAGTGAAAGGTAGGTGTCTGATGTGGGTAAAGTTTATTGAATTTCAGCTTTCCACAGAACAGGACAGCCAAGCCACAGTGATTTGGAAGGATTCTCACGCTGGAGCAGATGAGAGCTTTCATCAATGCTGTGGTGAGGAGTTGTAAATGCAATATTTTGACTTGAAGTACACTGAGATGCTCAGTTGTGTTTGGGGATTGTATTGCACCATGCAGCATCACTGCTTTAACAATCCCACACTGACTCAGCAATAGGCTGCTAGCTGGAGTATCATCCAGTTCCCTTTTATGGTCCTGTAATACTTTTAAGGCTCCTCCAAGGGCCTTCAAAAAGTAAGAAAGTCCCAGGAAATCCTGTTTTGCTGACAAGTTATACTGCTGTATTCTTTTGGCCATGCCAGCAAGTCTCAGAAATCACTTGATCACTAAAGAGACGCAAGTAGACCTACTGGAAGTGGGTTAGAGAGCTCTGTAATAACATGTATTTGGGTTATTTTTCTGTCTTGGAGCTCTGGCAAATGAGATCTTAATGGAGCCATTATACCAAAGCACAGCATTTGTTTCCCAAGGCTATTAGGCACTTTACAGATTCCATCCCCTGGGGAGCAGAGCTGGCTACTTAACCATCTGCAGAGCTGCCGAGACACCCGCCCCTGCTTCTCCTGGGCTTGGGATTGGAGGCCAGAGGGCGGTGAGCTATCACTTAGGTCACCTAGGTGCCCTCTCACCAAGTTGCTCTTGACAGTGAATGTGCGTCCCTGACTGGCCTTTGGGAAAGCAGCTGTAGAGACACAGACTGCAAACTCCATCTTGGAGCTGTGCCCCTGGGAAGTTTGCACCCTCTGCTCCAGCCAGCCCCTGGCTCACGCCGGTAGAGGAGCAGGAGCCAGACTGTGTTTCACAGCACCTTGCAGCGCCCACAGCCCGCCCTGGGCTCCCACAGGGGTGCAAGGTGCCCTCTCCCACTCTGCCTTTCGCTTCACAAGACCTGGACGTGAAGTTGGCGACGGCCCGGGCCCGCCTTGCGCGGTTCAAAGGGAGGCGGTTCGCAGGGGAGCCCCTTCGCTTTCTCTTGCACCGCAGCCATTGTGCGAGTGTCAAAGGAGCATCCCTCTCATCTCTCAGATTGATGGCATCGTCTAGGACTTCCAGCATAGACAAGATAAACTAAAGGCTTCTGCAGACAGGTATGTAACTGTGGAGACAGCAGCGCTGCAGAAGAGGCCTCCGATCAGGGGAGTGTTTGTCCCACAGTCGACTCTCTGGCATAGCGGTCACCTTTGACATGACTTGCTGAATAGGAGTTTGTTTTCTAATTTCCATGGTTCAGCCACAGGCCATGCAAAGTAAATACAAGTAAATGGGCAATAGTGGGTTCAAAGGAACATAAGACAAGTATTTGCCCCCTTGGAAGACAGTTTGGGCAGTGTTCACATGTGAATCAATCTGGTTTGGGTCTTTGAAGTGATTTTATTTAAGAAGAGTGGGGCAGAGTACTGAAAACTGATGGGGTCAACAGGAGATTGCCCATTTTTTGGGGCATACTCTGGAGGGGAGCTGCTGGCATGCCAGTGATGCTACTGTGCAGATGCAAACTCCTGAATCATTTAATAAAGGAGGCAAGAGGCCTCCCCTGGCACCAGCACTGTGCCCAGACAGCCCAGGAAGGGGATGCTGTCAGGTCACTGCTTGCTGTCATGTTCTTGTCAGGCCTTTTCCCTTATGCTGACTGGCCTTGCAGGCACATCTCTGAACGTGACAGTGCTGTGTCATCAGGCATAGGTCAGATCAGTGGGTTTAAGTGACTTCAAGCTGTTCTTAATACATGAAGAGCTTCACTCCCTGCTTGAATGTACTGCTACAAGTTGTCAATCTCTTCCAGAAAATTCAGGATCAAAACAGACTTACAAGGCAGAAACTGAGACTCGTGGTTTTGGAAGGTGTCCTTTTGCAGGTTGCTTGAGTTGCAAAGGGAAGCATTGGCCAGCAGCTTTTTCCAGTTCCACACAGCCCCCAGACTGGGTGTCCTATGAAGAGGGCTCTTTTTCTTTATTTGTTTGCTATTGTCCTGGTTTTTCCATTACATACAACTTTCTTCCTCCTAGTGCACAGCATATCCCCTTCAGGGAACAATCTTGTAAACAAAGTTTGTTGTGATTGATTTGGTCACTGAAATTAAGAGTGTGTTAATCCCATAGAAAAGTAAAGACTATTAGTCAAAAGGAGTGACATGTTTGAGATGAGACAAGATGTAGGTCCCAAGAGTGACTGGTCAGTTATCATTCCACAAAAGATGTCACAGTGCAACGTGTCGAGTGACTTCAGCAAAGAGAAAAAGTAAACTCATTTCTAACTTGTTTGTCTATAGTAGTTCTTTATTTCCTGTGTTCAGCAATAGCTAAGTGGAGACTGTGCATATCATTTCAGATTTTTAAAGGGTTTTATTATCTCTTAGAATAAAAGCAATTGCCTGAATATAATGAATCCTTGCTTTAAAATATTCTTCTGAAAAGCTGCAAGTGAGAAAAGTTTCCATAGCTGTTCATCACTGTGCCTTGAAGGCTCACATGGAAAAGTAGAGGCTGGTCAAGGTGAGGATGTGCTGGTTTTGCAATGCAAGGAAACTCAGTGTGCAAATGAGCAGGCAAGTGCAGGCTATTTCAGCGTGGAGCCCCTGAAATCTTGCTGAAAAAGCCTTGGTGTAGCCATTCAGTTGTTCATAGTCAGCCTCACTGCTGAAAAGTTGCTTCTGAGATGAGGGAAATGCCCTTGGTTGATTTTGATTTTTTTTTTTTCATTTGTCCATTTTAAAGATAAACATAAAGCTGGTGATGCCAATCCTGAAATCCAGCTGCCATCTGAAATCCTGGTAGTGCCCAACTGTGCCTGAAGAAGCAGGGCAGGAGCTGGCATAGGTACATCCCTGTAGATGCTGAGACCAGAGCCCTGATCTCCCCATGTACGAGCCCAACCTTCACCGTATGAGCAGAAAACCAGGTAGGAATAAGCCAGGGGGAGAAGTAAGCATCTGTGTGTTTTATCCCAGTGGAAATAGAGAGTCTTCTCCAAGAGTCTGCACTCTGCAAAACTCCCAGGAAGGCTGACTCTCCTGTCTGATCTTAGCAGACCTGTTCACATATGCCCACACATGCAGACACACCTGTGCAAAACACACTCCTCCCCGATGCTCCTCTCACTGCCCAGAAAGTGTGTGTGGGATAATGCATTGACAAAGGCAGCTGCAACCAGAGGAAAAAGACAAGCAGGAGCAAACCAAGCCCCTTGTGCTGGCTTCTCAGCAGCCAGGGCACAGATGTGCTCTGTCTGCTGTTTCATCCTTTGTTAGCTCCATCTCCTGCCCCTTTGAACCTCATTAATTGGTTACAGAAGAGAGGGCACCAATTATTGCTCCAAGTAATAATCTAATTTCTTGGGATAATAAAGTGCCTGTGTCTTTCTACAGCAGAGTTTGGAGCAACTACTGCTGGTTGGAAAAGTGAAAGAAGTGAAAAAATTGTAAAAGCACTCCCAAGACTTTTTCCCCTTCCCTGACCCACAGGATTGGTTTCCAGCCAGTCCTAACCCCTGCTCATAGTGCCCATCTTAGACAACCTCCTCTGAAGGCCATCCCCTCTCCCAGCACAGACTCCTGACATTCCTGACTGACATCAGAAAGGGCCCAGGAAAGGAAAACTATGATGAGACAGAGATACAGCACACAGACTTAGGGGAGAGGACAGCAGGAGAGACCCTGAAGTTACTGCTGAGGTGAACCTCTTGCCATGTGCTCATTCCTGCAGTGTTTTGTCTCCAGCGACTGCAGACCCCTTCAAGGTGCCCAAAGCTGAATTTACTGGGTGCAGACTATAAATGCTATAAATGGAATTTATTCTCCAACATGGACAAGACTCATTTTAATTCAGAATGGTGAAGAAACTTATCCCATGGCTAATTGCACTGCCCACAGGCCCAGGCATTGAAGGTGCCCCTGGAAGGACCCTTGCCTCTTCTTGTAAAAACAAGTGCTGATGCACTGTTATATAAGATGCCATTTCAGGTACTGATGTTCTGGCACCAAACCAGGACATCAGACTTGTTTGTCTTATAAAGCAATAATTTTTTGCATGTCTTCATATGAGGATGCGGGGAAAAAGCAAAGTGAGATGATTTATCCATTCTGAAACAGCTTTGCAGATACATTGCTGTGATGCTGCTGTACAAAAAAAAAAAAAAAAGTCTGTATAAAGTCCCAGGCTTTCCTGGTTGAAGGAGTCCAGTTCCTAAGAAAGATGATGTCACTTACTTATTCTGCTTTTTGCTTTCTCCAGAGGATGGAAGATTGTGAGGAGGGTGTACGTTTGGTGGAAGCTGGGGTTGCAGGAGTAATGGGAGGGCACAAAGGGTTCATTGTTGGGCTAGCAATCTGTCATGGGAAGGACTGTCACAGGAGTCTCCAAGGGGCTGGCAATGAAACGCCATTGCTGAGCAGAGGGAGCCTTTGCCTCACCTTGGGCTGCCCAGCTCCCCTCCCCAGGCCAGACCACCTGCCAGCAGCGCTGGGGCAGGTTGACCCAGAGCCCTAAATCACAGGCAGAGGCAGAGCAGCACGCAGGGAGAGAGATTAGATTTATAACTATACAGTGTTTCTCTCTTTTGAAAATTAAATGGCATGTTTGAGAAAATAAAAGAATGTTGATGGGAGGGGCTGAGCCCATGCACGGCCAGTTCAGCCTTCAGGGCTGATCGTACACTGGTTTAAGTACAGCAATAAGTCACTCTAGTGGAGGGGAAGAGCTACACCATGAAGGGAAATCTTGATTTCTGTGAGTCTTTGGTGAATTTTCTGTCCTCTGAAAATTCTATCCTGACATGGTCACCTATGGAGCAGGGTGCCAGTCATATCAGTGACTCTTCTGTCCCCTGCTACCTGAAGCACAACATGGACAGGGATAACAGCTGGCATCCACCAATGCTCTGGCCCTTGGAGCAGCTTTCCCAGCTGCCTGTGGGGACACCAGCCCTTGGGCTTCATGCGTGAAAGAGGCT
Source organism: Pyrgilauda ruficollis (assembly GCF_017590135.1). Taxonomy (NCBI): domain Eukaryota; kingdom Metazoa; phylum Chordata; class Aves; order Passeriformes; family Passeridae; genus Pyrgilauda; species Pyrgilauda ruficollis. The sequence goes on along the minus strand of NW_024523648.1, from coordinate 14,835,836 downwards.
GAAGCAGGTTTTGTGTCTGCAAAAACAGTGAAAGCGTTGAGTTTTTCATCAATACCTGTGCAACTGGCTTTTTGGTTGCTTGTAAGAAAGCATTTGATGGTGATTTACTTTGGTGAAACACACTTCATCCCTGGGATGGAAAATGGATATGCAGCCTAAAATGAAGGCCAGAAGGCCATTCTGAACCTTGGAGCCCGGCCTGAATGTCAGGGCCACTGTCAGCTGGTGTAAAGCAGCATGAGTTTGTGGAAGGCAATCCTGTACTGACCGATTTACATCAGCTGAGGATCCAGGCTTTCGTGTCATTAAAGACATAGTAGAAAAAAATGTGTTGTAAATGAAGGAAGCTTTGGCTAAAAAGTGCCAACAAGTTCGCTCTTTATTCTTTATCAGTGAAGTCTGCACACAATGAAAACATGGACAAGGGAAATTTGCACAGCATTTAACTTAGGTCAAAAAAACAAGTAATTTGTTAAGTGGCAAGGGCACCAACGCGTGCCATGTCACGCTGGATTTTCTTTAAAAATAAAAAAAAATAACAAAGTTAAACTTTCAGTCAACCTGAAAATATCTGCTTTTTATGGGGGCAGTGCGGAACGAATGGGACAGCAAATCTTTCTTTGGTCGCTCTTTTACAGAGTCTGAAAAGCTCTATAGAGACAGTGGGAAAAGAAGGAAAAAGGAGGGGTTGTAGAGAGGGAGGGAAGGAGAAAGAAAGACAGGGCATTATGAAAGTTAATAGTTAGAAAATATACCAGACTGAGAAAAGAAAGCCCTTGGACTTCCTGATGCATTTCTTGATGACTAGAGAGGAATCTCACAAAAACAGAGACTGCAGAAAAAGACTCTGATCAGGAGATCAAATAGAAGAGGAAACGTGAAATTTTCCCAGGAAGGAAAGCAGGAGCTGACTAGAGAGAGAAGAGGGAAACCCTGATGCCTATGAAGCAACATACAGGTGTAAATTCAGGCTCTGAAGTGCCCAGGCATTCTTCCTAATTATTCCAGTTTAGCTGATTTACTCCTGTTTGAAAAATATTACAGATGATCAGTGAGTGAACTCTCAGAGGGACTGATGGCTGGTCATTGCAAATGTGTTGTTTTATTGAACTCATCTGACCTCATGTATAAGGTAGAACCATCAAAACATATACTCTCATGTTTTGCTGTTCTTTTTCCTCCTTCTGGTGCTATCCCAGAGAAGTGAAAAATTTCTCTTCCCCTTTCAAATATGCATACCCTGACCTTTGTAATTAAAAATCTTGTTTCTGTGCTTTGGATTTCTTCTGTAGTTTTTCAGAATTTTTTAATCTCGTCTCCCTCATTGAAAACAGATTCACCCAGCAGGGATTTTTATTTATTTACATTTTTTAATTCATGGTTTCCCTTCCCTTTCTGAATGCAAATTCAGAAAGCCAAACATCTCTTACTGCCTACCTATTGGAATGTGAAATCCCATTTAATCTGCACAGTTGCACAGAGTCCCTGTACTTTAAGACAGCAAGGGTGTATCTCTGTTTCCATGTCTGCATCCATCCTCATCATCTCTGTTCCTGTATAAAACATACATACGCATTTTTCCAGTGCTTTTGAAATGTGTTTCATCTTACAAATTACTGTGCAAAATGAGGAAGTAAAACAGCAGTGTGGTGTAGTCTTGTACTGCCTTCTTGTTCACCCTGTGGCACACACAGAGAACTGTGTAGGGAAAGCAGGAATGCAGGCAAGTTTTGACCTTCGGTGTCCACACAATGAGCTGCGGACGATGCAGAAGGTTGGCTGCTTCTATACAGACCTGCTTTTGTGCTCTTGTCCAGGGCTTGATCCTTGGAGCCCTGTGTGCTCAGTAGATGCCAGAGAGATAGATGTGATCTGTTAGCCTCATCCAGTGCCGGCAGCTGAGCCATTTTCACACAGGCAGGCAGGTATGGCAAAGCCTGGGTAACAGATGAGAACCCATGGGGAGCTCTTGACTATGGAGAATGAAAAATCAAAAGAAACCATATTGGACACAGATACAAAAGGAGTCCCCTGTTCCTTTTCTATCCCTCCTTGTTTCTTTTCTCCTCTTCCTTACCAGGCTGTAATGAATGTGGAAAAACAGCTTCCCCCCTCAAAGTATTTGAGGACGTGTAGATTCCAGATGCTATTCTATGCAAATACTTCCACCCTTCCCTGCCCACAGCATCCTGAGTTAACCCTTCTGTCTAGCTCTCTGCTGCCTGTCACTTTCCATGCTGCAATAGGAAAGAAAAATATACTTGTTAGAAAACCCTTAATCATTATTCTCAAAGGAGAGATTTGCACCCTAAGTAGTGTATTTGGGCTCAGCACAGCTGGAGGCAGAAAGCAGCAGTTAACACATTTCTGGCACTGAAGTTAGTTTGATGTTTTAATCATGTAACATCTTGGGAAAAAAAGAGGTTAATTCCTAACAGCATTAACACTGAGCTCTTTCTTGAAATCATTGTTTCTAGCCTGCCCAGAGTCAGACATTTGTCTCAATGAAAACAGGCTGTAGAAGACTTTTAGCATAAATGCATGCAATTTAGAGGAAATTAAAAGAGCATACTTAAAGCACAGGAACCCTAAGGATCTGTTCCTTGGACATGTGTGAGTCTTTTGTCTCTCACAGGCAGATTTGCTTCACACTAGCCATAATGCAAAATGTTAGGGTGCTAGGAATTAGGATACTCCTAGTTCTGCTGCTTGTGTATGAGCTTTATGAAAAACATTTCCATACCCAAAAAGAAAAGAGATGTGGAGAGCAACAGGAAAAGCTAATCTAACTGAATTACTTACGAAGGAAAAGAAAAACCTCTCATGAGATTTTATCTCCTGAGATTCTTCTACCATCTAAATTGCTTTCATGGGCTTTCTCTCTGTAATTCCTGTGCTCATGGGCAGGTCTATCCGGGTGCACACACCCCCGGATCACCCTAACAGCAGCAGTGAAGCTTTAGGGTTTAGATCAGTATGAACTGCAATTTGATTTATTTCCAAGTTAAAAATGGATCACTTTTGTTTTGACAGATTGATGGTGAGATTTGAGAGATTATGGTGAGAGAGAGAGGTCTCAGGTGTGAGCAGAGAAGGCTCAAACATTCAGACACTTATTGATAGAAAGACAGATACGGTCTCTTCCACAAAATAAATATGCTTTTTGTATGGCTCTCAGACACTGTGCTTCCCAGCAATAACCCTCTGTATCTGGGCGTGTGGGAACAAGACACTTATGAGGATGTTTTATTAGCATTTCATCAGGCTTTTCAGGGTTTCCTTAAGTTGCAGGACATATTCTGCTCCATTAAATATGTTTTATCTAATTTGCAGTTGAGATCTTACATAGAGATGATATGGACTATCTGCATTGATTTGCACTAGATGTAAAGACCACACAATACTCCTTTATGAACTCTACTTTGATCATAAAATTTAAAAGCATCTTAAAATTTGGGAGGGTTACCTCTTTGGTTGTAACTCTTCCCTTTCCCCTTGCCTTGCCTTTTGCCCTTGCCTTTTGCCTCTGCCTTTCCTGTCTTCTAAAACCCCATGTATTTGGGGGTGGGGCAGGTGGCTGTACATGTGGCTTTTGCCTCTGTACGTGGTAATATGTGCCAGAGTTTGCTAGCATTTAAATTTCCTCTAGGAACTGTGTTTTAACAGAGAGGAGTTACTTTTCTGTGTACCACTTCTCATCTCAACTTTGAATGCTACACTGAGAGCTTATTATTTTACATGGAAATCTGTGACTGCCATGCTAAGGCTTCTGTAGCAATCTCCATATGCTCTCCATACCTCCATTTGTTGTGCAGGCTCCCCGCCTTGGGATATAAAAGTTCTTCCAGGCTGCAGCTTCTTTCCCTTCAGAGACTCACTGTTGCGTTCTTTCCATATGGTTTTGGGATTTATCTTATCAGGGTTCTTGAACTTCTGAAAATCTCCTAAACTTAGAAGCTATTCAGCCCCTAATGACTGCCTTGATTGCCCAGACTGGTAGGAAAGCTGTCCTTCCAACAAGCTTCACTGCAGAGGTTATCACAGCAAGATTTTTCCTGGGTGTGCTGCTTTCTAGAGACAAACATAAAAACTCTCAGACACTGATCTTGGAACTTGGCAGATCACTAAATCACTAAAAATTCAAAATTAAAAGGTCACCCACCAGACTCAGTTGATGAACAAGAGGACCTCCAAATCATATGGCATATGGACTCTGTGTTTCAGATGCTGCTACATCAAAGATGGGTGAGTCAATAAGTAAAGTGGGATGTTAGAAAGATGAATGAAAAACACTGAAAATAGCCATGTGAGAAATTTTCTGTTGCCTTTGGAAAGATGTGCAATTTCATGAATAAAAACAGAGCTTCACAGCTTTTCCAAAGTGCACGAACTAGAGAGTCCCCAGCCTGAGAGTGGGCCAGTGCACAGATATTCAGTGTGCCTAAAAGACAGCGTTGTTCCACTGAAATAAAATCTATCGGCCATAAATACAAAGTAGTACATATAAGAGGTTTTACTGGAAGTCTGTTTATGGAAGAAGCATCTTGAAACCTTCTACTTTTCGAAATACTTCAGTTTTTAAGACTTAGCCATTCAAAGATACAAAAACAGTCCTGTATTTACCATATTTGAATGTGTCAACATCATAAAAAGTAATGGAGAGTTCCTTGATCTAATATAGTCAGATTTTCCATATGGCTTGACATAAAATGCTATGAAAGAATCTGAGAATTAGGAATCACAAATACTGTGAGACAGGAAACAAAGAATAAATGTCATTTTGTCATTCAAGCTAATGATGGTGTCTCCTAAGGTTACACACATTATGTTTCATGTTGCAAAGCTACTTAGACAAACATTGTGTGGGGATTAAACAGCTCCCCAAAAAGTAATATATCTCACAAGATCTGATCAATTAAATTTGGAAAAAATCTGAGAAAGATAAATTCTGTCAATATTCAGTGTGAATGATTTGGAAATGAAATCTGCATCTTGCAGTTGAAAATATTTTCTTTAAAAAAATAGAGATTTGTCTTCAAATGCTGTATTGTTTTATATTATGTCTTATCAGTTGAAAAAAATTGTGAAATTGAAACAGTTTGTGTAGATAAAGTATTTTAGGTAAGCCAAATGATTCTTCTTCTGTAATTTTCTTTTGTAGACAATTTCAAAATAAAAGCCCATGCATGATAATATATAGCATGTTGGCAAAAGAACTGTGGTGCAAGAATTGAAAAGCTTATTAAAGGAAAAAAATATTAGACATATTAGAAGAAAAATAACCATGTGTTACTACAGTCAAATAAACAATATTAAGGTGCAATGAAAAATTGACAGGAATAATACTGAGACCAGTTTTGGATCCCATTTTTGTAACAAAAGAGACAACAAGGAGCTAAAAAAGTCTGGACTACCTGATTTAGAAAGGTAATTGATCCCAATCACCCATAACAGACTAGACAGATCTGGTGTGCCATCTGATAAGGTATTTCTGGAGTGGCAGACCCAAAGCAAGTAGCTCTGGTGAAACCTGCCTTAGAGAGATCCTGCCTTAGAGAGATAGCATGACATGACTTTGAACAATGACTGTGATTTGAGAATTTGTGTATTAGAAACCCCTGGTGCTATTTTGTGAACTGCTGGGATGGGGCAGGTCTGATGGGGGGGAAAACTGGTTTATGAAGAAACGAGATTGGTTCACTAAGGAAAAGCAAATCAGACACAATTTGTTCAGACACTAAGATGCTTGTCCATGTGTCCCAGCATTTTGATCCTCACTTGGTCTCTGGGCCATCTTAGACCAGCTCTTACTGCCAGTGCTGCCATCCTGATGGCTTTGATAAGTGTCAAGTGCACTCCAAAACAAAATGCAGCACTGGTAGATTTAAAACACAAGATTGGTTTACTTATCTATTTTATATTGACAGCTCATTTCTTTTTTTCCCTTTCCTGTCTATAATTTCTCTGCAGAATTATTTGCTATATATATTCTCACATCAACCTTTACATATCAAGTACAAGAAATGTCTCCCTTTGTGATCTGGTGGCTGAAAAGAACTGCAACTTCATATTGCATTCACCTGCTGAGCAAATTCCCTTTCTAAATCTGTACAACAGCAGCAACAAAAAGGTCTTAGAACTCCTCAGCATAGGGGGCAGTTTAATTACAGGCTTGGGATTAATTATAAGTAAGAAAAAAAATTAAAAAGTTCCATTCAGGAAACATGAGGCTTCCCTTTGTGCTCCACAGGAGTGTTTAGAAAGGGTTCTGATTAAACACCCAAACAAGGAGGAGTCATTGCTGGAGTTGTGCTGTCACTTAAAGGGTCACTTCCTTCATTTGTCCAGCAATAGCCCAAACTGCTACCTAACCAAAGTGTGTTCAGAGCTCGATATAAGCTTTGTGTAAGATTAGTCAAGTTTTCCTGGTTTTTCATATTTTATGTCTAGTTCAGAGCAAGCTGGAGTCCCATGCATGCAGGCTGACTTGTCCCACAAGTAAAAGAAGAAAAGCAGCAATTATGGGAGATTGTTGTTCCCAGCTCTGCAAGGTACACATGGAAAATCATGTTCAGAACGGTGCAACCCATGTCCTCCATGGTGTCATCTATGGGCTGGGCAAAATAATTTAATTTCTCTCAGACTCCATACATTGCAGTTATTATTTATGGCATTTTGATCTGTACTTCTCTGCCAATCTATCAGCATTAAAGAAATGGTTTCTCATCCTTGTGGTACCTTGTGACAAAAAGGATGGTGCTGAAGTGGCTGACATCACCTCTCCTTGCTCTGCAACTTATGAGGTCATTTACTCATCATATTCATTCTCCTGGAAAACATTCTCCCGGAGCACTATCAGCAGCTCCCATTGCAGCCTGTTTTGGGAGTTCTTCCTTACCCAGGTTGTATTCTGAGCATGAACTGGATAAACTCAATCAATGCAAAAAAGGCTCATTGGTGTCAAACTGGCAGTCCCTAGTCCCAGATGTGTCATGCTCAGTTAGTGAATAACAGAGTGTCAAATAAAGCAATAAATCTTCTTACTTGCTGACTGCTATGCAGAGCTGTCATGAGAACACCCTCACATGCTCAGTAATTCTGTGTGATGAGTGAGCTTGGCTGCGTCCCCATAATTTCCAGAGGCCAGCAGAGAGGTGCAAACATATTGAATTGGGATGAGCACTGGATCAGTATCCCTTTCTCAGCACCTTGAGGCCACAGTTGGAAATTTGACAGCAGTATGCCATGGAAACACTGTCAATTTTAAGCTGAATTTCAGCAAGGCTGTTCATGGTGCAAGGTAGTGCCTAGAGCAAGAAGGAATTGTACAGATGGGCTGTGTGTTTCCTAAATAATTGACATTGTTCTCACTTCTTAGCAAATATTCATGGTGAGGAATGCTCTGGAGTGCTCTGGGAAAAGGGTGGTGACAGACAGGGCTCAGAGAGGAACTCCAGTATGGACCACACTGAGTCCCTCAACCATGTCTGGATGAACCCTACTGAAAGAAAAGGGAACTCAATATGTGGGGCCTACCAATCTTTGAGGATTGTGTTGAATCCCTGGATAAGAAAGCTGAGCCTGTAGAACTGTTAGGCAAAAGCCACTGGTTTACGACAGACAAAAAGCTGCCAAAGAAGTCCCTGAGTAAAAGCATGAGAGCAAGGAGTCTTAAATTCCTTAGGGACATCTCAGTGGGGAAGCAAAACCCCAACAGGCTGCTGCATATTTGGTATCATGGCGATGACTCCCAGTTGATAGTGGACTGTCTGATTCTGACTGATGTCCATTTCTGTTATTCAAACTCCAAAATTGGTTGTGTTAGGACTGACAATTGAGAGACTTCATAAAACTCTTACATCATGCAAGGACACTGGGCATCAGAGCTGGAACCCATAAAAAATGAGGCCATAACTTTTTCTAGTGTAATGTGTAGGCAGAGCTTCATGTAGATAAATCAATGTGAACATCATCAAGATGGAAAACTTGACTTTTAATAATTGCTGGCTTTTTAAGCCCCTTGCTGCAGTGTGTTTTGCCTGTGTCCATGCCTGTGTGTGGTAGCTGGGCTATGCTCTATGTATTTCAGTGATGAATGTCAGACTCGCCCCACATTATACTTTGCTCCTCTGCTCAATTTGAGTAAATTATGCTGCAGATTCACCATCTCCTTTTTTCTGTTGTCTAAGCCCTGAGTCAATTTAACACTGTACTTGAGAAAAGAATGGAAAAATGATGGAGGCAGAGAAAAAACATAGTTTTTGAGTTCTCTGGAGCTGGTCCATACTTAATGTCTCTGAGGACCCAGAATTACCACTGGCATGAAGTGTCAGTTCTTGAAAGGAAATACAAATAATTAACAAGATAAAATCAGCCTGCACAAGCTTTTTGCTTTCAAATAGTTACTGTAGCTTCCATTCACAAAAGCACTTAATTCTATGCCTCATTTTAAAGCTTCATTTTAAAAATTAATCTAACAGGATGTTGGTAGATACACTTCAGCTGGAACAGAAGTGGGAACTCTGCTGGGAAGGGCTGGACACAACTGCATCCTTTGGCCAGCACCAGTGGGGTTGGAGAGCTTGGGGACTCTGATGCTCTCTCATGATGGGCCTGGTAGATTGTGGGGGGGGGTTCTGCTGTTAATGATAGCACAGGAAGAAGAGAGACAACAATGCAACCCTGAAAGACTTTGATTTGTCCCTGGAAGCATTTACAACTTGGCTATCTCTCCTAACTGAAATATTTTGTCACTTTAAAGGAGGTAAAGAGGGAAAATAGAGGGAAAAAATGAGGAAAGGCAGCAAAGGCTTTGATTTGTCTGTGGCATAAAACTGGATTATAATGTCATTTGCTAACTGACAGATCATTTAGTGTCCTGGAAGAGTCTGTTTTCACACCGCTGAAGCTCTCACAGGGGAATTCTGTGTGGGCTCCTTATTGTCAGAGCTATTTTTCACCCAATTTGTTTCCAAATGATGTCTAACCTGAGGTCTTCCCACTGAGAGGGCTTTAAGCAATGATTAATGAGAAGTGTTTTGCCAGACCCACCTGGGGAATGGCCCATCTGCGAACTCAGGTAAGATGGAGCTGCCTACAAGGCACTGGCTTGTGAATGGCAGGCAGCTTCCCACGGCTTGAGGCACAGCTCACAGCAAAGGCAAGGTGTACTCTGTTTGTGTCTCAGTGATTCATAAAAGGACTGGAGATAAATGTCACTCACTCTACCATTAACATCTCGTTTGAAAAAACAATCTCCCTCTATGGGGACCGATCCCCTTTCTGTCCCATATTCAATTATATTTTGCATTCAGCATATGTACAGCACATACCTGGGACACATTTGAAATGGCCTGAGACCTTCAGACATGATAAGTCTATTTAAAGATGGCAAGTTAAAGCAGACACAGCTTCACATGACTAGCTGGCTTTCAAATACTATTCTTAATTGAGCTACAAGCTCTTGTCCCTTCCTTTCAGTGGTGGCTCTGCATGCAGCTACCCATTCACCCTTACCTACCCTATGCAGCATGGTAAAGCAGGTGGGGAAACAGTGATTTTTAGTCTGCATTCATTCTGTCAATTGAACAGTTTTGTTCTGCCAGAAAATCCAGTTATCCTTGACCTCCAAAACAGAGATCTTTTCACACTTCAGCCTCTTAGTTACATGTAGACGGGACCACCTTATCTTTTACTTTCCTGAGAGATTTCTCTTGTGCATAACATTACTAATAGTGAACGTGAATTTCTTGGTAGCTGCCTAAAATGATCATTAAAATGCTCACATAAAAGTGAAGAAGCCCCGAAAATTTGGTTTCTCTCTGTATTTATGAGGCTGAAATCTGAACATATTTCTTACAGAATAATTTCCCTCCTCTGATTTATGTGGAAGCTCCAGGCTCAGTTATCATCTGGAAATACATTCCTATACAGTCTGTGTCATTTAAATGCAGCATCCTACTGTCCCGTCTGTCAAGACCAAAACATAATGGGTCCAACTGTCTATGAATAAAACAGATTGTTTGTAGGGAATATTTATAGCTGATAAAGAGCAAGAGTTTATATTGGCAAAAGCCGTCCTTCTTGCAAATAGCTAGAGGCTCCCAACATCCCCTGACTTTCAGCAGCGTTTATTCTGTTGAATGTGGATCAAAAACATTCCTCACTCACGGCTTGGCAAGATGAGTTTGACAATGGTTTTCTAACCAACTGTTGTGACACCAGCAGTGCATTTTGCCTGAAATTTCACCTGCAAAGCAATGTCCCACTTTCTTTAACTACTTCGCATGCCAACAACATGTTTACCATGATTTAGATGTCTATTATACGCATGAACGACTTGTCTACATAATTTCATCAAAAAAATGAACCCTCATAAGTGGCACAGATGCTGGTATGATGGTAATCAAATTAGTTTTTGGACAGGTTTATGGCCACTTGCTGTCAGTTAAGCTCTCTTTGGCTATCTTCACTCCTAATACAGTTTTGATGGTGATTAATGGCTCCATTAATACACTGTTTGTGCTGTGATAGACACCACATTATGGTCTTGTTTGCTGACCACAGCTGAGCATGTATTTTTGTAAACTCAGTTCTGAAGAAAATATTCGTCATATTTAATATGTCAGTGTTACATATTGCCAGGCAGAGGTCACACAGGGAGACCTTGTCCTTCTACTTTCCTCACCATAGATGAGCTTCTGGGCTGCTAAGAGAGGCAGAAGACCCATGAAGAATGTGGCTGGATTAAATGTTCATCAAGTTTCCTTATGCTGGGAACTTGCCAAGGGTCTCACCACAATGTTTTTTCTTGTCTGTGCTGCCATGCTGCTCATCCTCCTTTTCTCTCTTGCATCCTCCCAACTTAGTTTCTTTGTCTTGAGATCCAGGAAGGATGGCTTGGGTTTTTCAGAGGGTTGGTTTGTTGGGGCATTTTTTTTTGGTGGTTTGATTTTTTCACCTTTTCTAGATCTGATCTCTACTCATTTTAACATTCTCTTCTCAATTCTTTCCCTTTCACCGGCTTTTCTGAGCCACTTACAATCAACAAGTGAGTCTGGTCAAATAATTTTTAACTCATTTTGATCTATTTCCACGCTGCCACTAGCTCTGTGGAAACAGGGTAGAAACTGATAATTCATTTGGAGTATACAACACGGTAGGTTGTTCATCACAGTAGTGATGGACAAGCTATACCCAGAAGGTGACTGTGAAAGGTAGAAAAGGTAGAAACTGCTACTGCATTTCCCAGCGTACATTCTGGGACTCAGTGCAACAGCAATTTCTTGGTGAAGTTCTGATATTAAAAAAGCTGTAGCTATCTTTTAACCTGAGCGTCATTGTGGAGCAGACGTTATCTAGAAACAGTGCTGTAGACCCTGGCATTTTGCCATTCACCCTCAGATCCCTGCATACCCACAGAAGCACACATGCATACTCTCAAACTATTTGCTTGCAAATGAAATAGTGCATAGCTCTGGAACTAACCCACAAGCTTCTTTTTTTCAGTCAGTGAGGAGCAGAAAGAAATCTATGACCCTGGAAAGAGGCAGATGAACTAATTAGAATATTTGCACTAATTCTTTTAAGTAATTGAAGAAATATGTGTGTCTGTGTGTGCACGCTTTAGTTGTTGGTAGTTTTTTTGTTTTCCTCCTGTAATTAAGCCTAGTTTTTTTTTCGGCCATATTTGATTTTTATGTTCATCTGTGCACTCGCCTAAACCCCACCCACTTGCTCCTCTGCAAATATTTATTATGCAAATGGTTTGTTTTGAATTGAGTGATCTGAGCAGCTGCCCAATTCTGCATTACTGTTCTTTAGGAAAATTGCAGACTAGGTGGGTAGCATATTATTGAACTAGTTAAATAGTTATGATTGGTGTTGAATTGCTATAAATGCTCCTTGTAGAGTTCTGTTTTCCAGCAGTGATGTTCAGATTTTTTTCTGCCTACAGTTACCTCAAACCTTATCTCACTCTTGGGCAAGCACCTGTGATTCTCCAGCTCTTTTCCTGGAAGTAATGGCTGTGCCCACTTTCTTTAAATCCAATAGATTTTCTGGAATATCCTTTTGCAGAGTCAACCAGGGTCCCACTGGCCACTGAAATGTTTTGAACTTATATGGACTTTATCTGTGATAATTAAAATCTTTATTAAAAGCTGTTACTAAATTTCCCTTCCTCTACAAATTCTAAATCCTGTCTGATCCCCATGCTTAATTTCCTGATGAGTCCAGGACAAAAAAGTATGGAAAAACAGAGAACTTCTGTGCTTGGAAGAGGCAGAACTGAGGGGTGTGATGGGACAGCTTTCACAGCACAGCCATCTAGATAGAGCACAGGAAAGTCTCCAGATAAGGCAGTGGAGAAGAAAGAAATACTAAAGTCACGCAGATGAGATGACTCATTTAATTTGCTGATATCAAAGGTAACCTAAGAGATTACTGAATCTCATTTCCCCTGCAGACACACAGATCAGCATGTGCTCAAATATGCATGCACAAGCACAGACACACACACATGCTTGTGCATGTGTGCTCTTACATATAAACATGCACAGTTTCTACTACCTTGTGGGCTTTCTTGGACCTCTCTGTCACCCAATTCTCCCTTCCTTTGCTCTTCCTTAGCTTTTGCTAAGGTAGTCACATACTTCCTCATTTTTTTCTAAGTGCTACAAAAAAACCATAACTCCAGAAAATATCCTCCAGTTTGTCTGATACAGCACTGTTATGAAATCAGGAGAAATAACCATATGCCAAAGTTATGTCACAGGCTGTTCTTCGTTATCCGGCAACATTGCTGGTTCTCCCTGTTTATTACCTGCCATTCACAGACCTGTCTTGAGAACTTGGCATTGTTTCTTTTTTGTTTAAAAAGTGAGAGAGATCTTGTTCCTCCCTTCTGCAGTGGAATCCCCTTCCCACTCTTCGTCCCTTGGCCCTAAAATAAATACTATTAGTGTGTTGCAAAATCACTTCTTTTGTATAAGAACAAACATTTTTCAGTCTATTACAGTCTCAGCTATGAAAACCAGTATTAAGTGAAATAATGCATATTGATATATTGTTTGAGAGTTTCATCTAAACAAGCCATATGTGACTGAATATAACAGAAAAAAGTCTTTTAATTTTAATTAAGTGATTGAATACAAACAATATTTAACTATTAATTCCATTTGGGCAATATGCTGCTCATAACAAATAAAACCACCAAGAGTTTAGAATTTGCAGTTTCTGTATGAATATGTAAATTCGCTTACCTTACTTTATTTATATATTTCTTGGTCACTACATTTACTTCTTCTTTCACCTTTTAAGTGGAGAGATTATATGTTTTACATGGACACACGTACAGTGCAGACAGAGATGCACACAAATGGTCACACATATATTTACACACTTCTGCTCATAAATTCCTTCATGAAAAAATCATTAAAGTCATGTTTGCTGGTGACTTTTGTCACCCCCATGTAGAAAGACTGGCTGATGGGATGAAATATTCCAGTATAACCCAATATTTAAGAATTTTCTGATACTTAAAAGTCAGCTAAAACTACACATAGATATTTAACCTACACATAGATATATAACCTACATGTTACAAGTAGGTATACACATATCTAAAGAAAAAAAGTCTGATAGTTTCTTGCTCCACATGCATATAACATGAGACAGGGAAGAATCAGCAGCCCCTTTCTACCTTGGATGTCCAAGGAGACAGTATAAATTTGTTATGTATTTGTTATCTTTGCCAAAAGCTGTTGAAATACTTTACATGAAAGAGTTCAGAATCTGCCTGATGTCTCCACAGCTTTCTGTTTTACACACACACATAAACATACACAAATAGTTTTGTGGAAAGGAGGTTTTTAGTGTTATTTTAGGAGGATTGGGATAAGAAACAAGAAAAACAGTCAACAATTCATACCAGATCAGAACTGACTGTGGGTGTTTTGAGTCCTCAGAGAAAATGTGTTTCTCCCCAGTGACACCAAATTCCAGTGATCTCCCTGGGTGTGGCTGTGCTGGAAAGAGGCACTGCTGGTGGTGCACACCAGCCACCCCCATGCTGGTTTTCCTGCTGAGCTCCTGCATTCTGAACCCACAAGGAGCACCTCCACCTGACGCTCCCCGCACATCTGTGCTCTCACCAGAACATGCTCCCAGGTTCGTGCAGTAGAAGGTGGAATAGAACCATTAGATGGTTTGGTTTGAGCCCTGCTCCCAGGCCCTCGTACTTCACCCAGTTATTCTTCTGTTCAACCAATTGACTGTGTCTGGGTTGAGCACAGGTCTTGTTTGGCTACAGCTTGATCGTTATGTCATGGAGCGTCACTTAAAATTTAAGAGTCAAATATCTTCTTGTCTAGGATACAGATTTAGTAATATATGGAGAAACAGAAATCCAAATTACCACTGGTAACTGTCTCTTTAAAATCAGGCCTTCCTGAGCACACAAATAAAGGGCCAATAAAGACATACAGATAAAAACTCACAAGATCTTTGAAGGGTGTGTTTCAGTTCTGAAGGAGAGGGCTATAACAGGTGAGCACACCATGAACTTGTCAACCAACTTCATTTAAAGACTGATCAATTTTTCTCACTAAAACAGCTTTTGAATGGAAAACTGGTTTTGACTGAACGTTTGTGAAAATGTTTTCCTAGAATATGTCCAGCTTTTAAAAATAAAACCTTTTGCATGAACACAGACTAATTTTTAGGCCTTAAAACTCAGTTTCCCAGAGGAAAAGAAATCAAAATTAATTCTATGAGATTCAATAAATAAATTATTTATGCTATGTTATTTTATTAATACTGATCTGTCCTCTACCTTGAACTGTGTGAACTACATGGAGTCCATTTAAAAGCAGAATAATTCAATCATCCTTTTAACATCCCATTGCCTTTGCTGTTATTCTGATGCACCCTTTCATACCTTTTTGTAGAATGGAAGAGAGAGAAAATACTGTGGTATAACCCTGGTTTTTTCCCTTCTCACATCC
The DNA here is from genome assembly GCF_017590135.1 of Pyrgilauda ruficollis. Lineage (NCBI taxonomy): Eukaryota > Metazoa > Chordata > Aves > Passeriformes > Passeridae > Pyrgilauda > Pyrgilauda ruficollis. The sequence continues at coordinate 14,820,831 of NW_024523648.1, read as the reverse complement.
AGACTCCAATTTGCCAGAGGCTGTTCTGGTACGTTGATAAAATTTTAGCCCTGAGATGCACTACTGAGCTGTGTTATTTTCTCAGTTTACTCATGCTCATTGTGCAAGAAATCCTTCATCTGACTGAAGTTTCTAGCTGGTCAGGTCAGTGTGGGATCAGCAGGCTTCATGGAACGGCAGAGCTCACCAGATTTCACAAGAGGCAGTGGGGACACATTTATCCTCTTTGCCATTCACTGTGCTGTGACCTAAGCCAGAGGAGGGGTGCAGCCTTACTATGGACTTCAATGCAGGCTGGAAGTAGCACGCCTAGCACAGGGCACTGACTTGGCTTCTGCTTGAGAACAAGGCATGGCTAGTCTATGGCTATGGATGTTATGGAAAATATGGGTCTGCAGCCCTCTTTGCTTCAATTTTGCACATTCACGGGCTGTGGCACATTGTGGTTCTTCTCTGCAGTTCTAAACAGATTTTCTTGTTCTGGCAGGGAGAAAAGGTCATTATTACAAGTCTTCAAAAGACAAGAATAATCTTCAGAGTTAAAGCACCATCATACCTACTGCTAAGGGTGGTGATATTGTTTGCCTGGCCATTTCAAATAATTTTTTCAGATTGCGTCAAAGTAAAATAGTTTTCTATGATGAAACACATTGTAAATGGATGGTGGGGCTGGGGGGGAGCTGGAAGAAAGAGGAATCAAATTACATTTGGAAACAAAAGCTTTAACTTCTGGCAACTAGACAATTAGTTTTTCTTTCTGTTGTTGGTCCTCGTGGTTTCATCTGTAATATGTATGGTGATTGTTTGCAGCCTGGCAACAGTGTGAAGTTGTGTGGGGGAGGGAAATCTCTAGCCCTTGTTAGCTGCAATCCAAACTTCAAAGGCTTTGGGGACATTGAGCAGACAGGTTTCAGCCGCCGTTAAGGCAGACATGGGAACAAAAGGCCTCCTTCCATTGCTGTGGAGCAGAGGTGACTTTTTGGCCCATTTTTGTTGTTGTTTTAATTTTGTCAGGAGCGAGGGGGAGGAAAGCCCCTGGCACCAGGGACGATGCTTTCTGCCCATGACTGCGTGCCCTTCTCCTTTCCACGTCAGAAGCAGATATGGGCATTTATGGCCCCATAAATCACAGGCTAAACCATACATGAGCAGCTGGTACATGTGCTAATAACTATAATTATTAATCATGTCGATTTCACACCCTTCAAATTTCTGCGCGGGGCTTTCTGCCGGAGAGGCAGCCCCGGCGCCTTGAGCTGCTTATGGTATGAAAATATGATGAGCTGATGGTCTTTGATGATTGTCCTATGACAGTATTGATCTCCCTACAATTGGGTTTGTGGGGTATCGCTACCCAACAAAAGTGGCTCTCCTCGCCTCCTGGTATATATCATTGTCACACATGCCCCATTGTTATCGAGGGGAGTGAATTACTTTCAGTATTCGTCCCAGTCTTTAGCTACTAGGTCACCATTATTCTAGCCTTATGTCAGTGTGGGGACATTTACTTTGATGTTTTCTTTTGTATCTTTCTTAGGGTGAAAGCATTTGGCTATATAGGGCTGCTCAAAAAAAAAAAAAAAAAAGAAGAAAAAAGTCAGCAGTTCAGGTTGGGGTGCCTGGTGGGAGCCAGGGAAATATGCCTCACAAGCACAGCCATCTGACCTCCCCGGTCCTTGGTGTTGGCTGCCTTTGCCATTGAGAACCTCACCCCAGCAGCAGCATTAGCACTGTACCCAACCCCAGCTCGGGCCCTGGCTGGTGACTCTTCAGCCACCAAGGAGGACAGAAAGTGAAGCAATCTGCTCCCAGCCTCACTCCAATGGCAAACTCTTTCCACTGTAGGGCTTTGCCCTCACTCCAGCTTGGCTCTTTAGCAGAAGCACAGGCAGTGAAATGTGGCAATGCACCAGAATTAGCTTTATGGGTGACATGGCTGGAGGACTGAAAATAGTAGAGACAGCAATAACCTCCCTTGAAGGTTATCTAACCCTTTCAAGGTGGTGGGAGCACACCTGAGGCTAATCTGCTTGATAACATAACACTGTGGTGGCCAGTCATCTCCCACTGGCCTGAACAAGGGCATGGGACTCTCCCCACTTGTTCCAAAATCTGCATGGCCCCCATCAGGCAGCTTCTAAATTGCTCCTGCTGTCTTTACAGCTGCTCCGTTCCACTGACCCCCAGAAGGGCCCAGGGATTGTCAGGAAAAATTTCTATTAATCAGGCCCAAACAGACTGTTACAATTTCACACTTTTTCTCCTGTCATTTCACACATTTAATGAATTTCGGGGCCTGCTACTTTCAGAACAGTTACTTTCAAGGCCACGACAAAAAAATTAATTAAAATTATGTACAAAAATAATATACTGAGGAAAACAAACACACTCTCACACACACACACAAGACTGACAGCACCAGGACAGGGAGCACTGCTTCCAAAGCATTGCTAAAACAGGTCTGGAAAAGTGCTGAAGGGGAATATGGTGCAATCCAGGCAGCAGATTCCTGCCTCTTCTGTGCCATATCTTGCCCTGTTTTTAACAAGAGGAATTTTGCATTTCACATTAGTGTGAGCTAAATCGGTTGGGAGTCAGTTACGGAGAAAACACACAAACCTTGTTTGCTTCAGGGCTGACACCCACTCGCAATTACCCGGGATTAAATGACAGCCCACTATGTCAAAGGGTCCCACAGCTGGTTCATGTAAGGTCTTTTGCTCTTTTTCCTGGAGGCATAAACACATCATGGCTGACAGTGATCAGGGGTGCCCAGACTGGGCAGCAAGTGTCACCTCCTGGACCATCACTTTCACTCCATATGGTGGTGCTGGAGTCTGCTGGGAACTCGTGGCTGGGAACAAGGAAAGCAAGGTGAGAGCATGTCAGGCTCCACAGACGTGGAGGCTGAATTTCACTACCTTATGTTCAGTCTTGCGTGTGCTACACAGGCTGGTAACTTCCATCTTCAGGTCTCTAAAGCTACTCTAAGAGTTTATCTTTACCAAGGTCATCAGAGAGGCTGAGAAAATGTCTTGAGTTCTCATCCCTCTGGACTGAGGCTAGAAGAAGCACCTCCCCTGACTTTGACATCTTCTCTAGCCGTATGAGACATAATGCTCTTGAGCTCTGCCCATGACATCCTGTACATCTCCTCTTTCCATCTACCCTTTGCAAGTCCAATGTATTGCAGGAAAGAAGCAGCAGAAAGGAGTATAAGCATTTAACCACAAGAATAGTCATCTAGTGTAGAGAGCAGTATAAATCAGTCAAACCTCCAACAAATAAAATTATAATCTTTGGACATCCATTAACAACTGCAGCCCTCCAACATCACCATTTCTGTGCCCATGTGTTCCCCCACCATGGTCTCTGCCTGCTGCTTTCCCCATTACCAGGCTCCACAAGGCAGGCATACACTACTCAGTGCACCCCAGACACTACAGGAGAAACAAGCGTAGGGATGAGTGCACTGAGTCTGGGACAAGCACTGAGTGTGGGACACGATATCCCTAAGCCTTCACTGAGTGCTGCAGATTGTGGAATTTACCATGTTATTTAGCAGGAAAATGGACTTGACAGCTGACCAGTGCAACCTACACAGTGAATTCTCAGCCTGATGTACTTGGAAGGTATGAGCAGACAGAGGTGCTCTCAGCCCATCTGGAACCACTGCATCCATCTCGTCAGTGAGACAGCTTGCAAGAGTCTAGCTTAGCTCAAGGAACTCAGATCAGCAATGAGGAGACTCTTTGCTTCCCAAGGGTTACCAGAGACTAGCAGGATTTAATTTTGTGTGATGTTGATCAGTGCTGAGTACCTTAGGCTTGACCCAATACCTCTGGATTTCCTTTGTGGAAATATATGCTTTTTGAGATTTCTCATGTATCTAGCAGGGCACCACTTCTGATTCTTCCTTGAAAAAAGTGGGCAAACCTCTAAAACATTGAACCCTTCACTAGGCAGTATCCTACCAGGGGCTGGAGTCAACAGAGTCTTAAATCCCTGCTCTGAATCAGCCACACAAACTCATACATGGGTTATTGCCCAATTCATGTTCCAGCTCCTCTGTCCTTTGGCAATCTGACCAAGAAACCTGTATGGCCAATCTAACCCTTCCATAACAAGTGTGTCATGTGCTAAATCTGTGGTTTCCAATAATAATTCTGAGCTCACTTGTGTTTTTGCTTAACTGAATTATTTGCTGTCTCCTAATTCTTGGCATACTGGCCTGACAGTCTCTGGAAGGAGTCTTTCAAATGCAGCAGATTCATCTATAGATCCATTACATTGCTTCACAAGGAGAAAGTTTTCTCTTGGTCAGCCAGCTATCATTATCTCTTCACGCCTCTACACGGGCACACTTTATTTTACTCCCCTGTGTGGTAGCTGTCTCTGTCAGAGGCTGGTGGCCATGACTAAACTGGTAACTATGATCAGAGTGTGGCTCAGGCACCCCCCTATGGTTACCCCCAGCCCTGGATTGCAGCTCGTACCTGCCTTAGCAAAGCTCTGTTTGAGTTAGGCAGTGCTTACCTAGGCATGCCTCCCTTCAGAGCACAGTGGGAAGCACAGATTTCCCTGGAGGGTGCTGTGGACTAGGTCATGGGGAGAATAGAGTTTAGTCCTAAGGACATGAGCCTCATCTGCCACCTGGAGCCCTCCTGTGAGCTCCTATGCCTGCTGCATGTAAGCAACCTAGAGCTCAGTTTCAACCTGGGGAGTCATAAAAATTGCCTGGATGTCCAGTGTCTCAGGGAAATTATTCTACCTTGGCTTTACCAGATTAGTCTTGTTTCCTCTCATCTACATTACCTTTTTATTGCAAATGGATGGCAATATGGATACTCCCCCTGATAGCAATTCCAACCAACCCCCATCTCCTGACTCTCACCAGCTGGGCAGAACAAAGGAGCCTCTGGAAATCCCCTGGCAGACAAGGAACAAAAGAGGCCCTGGTGATGAGCTGAGAGCACAACCCAAATATCTGCACAGCTCAAGTTACTAAAGATCAGAATCTCCCCTTAAGTGCTCATCCTATTCAATCTGATAGACATCCTTCCTAAATTTCCTGTAGCAGACCAAGATGGTGGAGATCTTTTCTTTATGTTTCTTTTCAAGTTGCATCACCACGTTCAGCCCAGTACTCCCATTCCTGCCCTTCCAAGGTGCTCCCATTAAGAATATCCCAAATATCCCCTGTGCTTGCTGATTGCTAGTTGTGCCATTAGCAGACACTTCTTAGATGGATGCTCGGTACCCTTGACTAAACTGCTTCTGAGATGTGACACTGAGGGAAGGAAGAGTTTAACTAAGTTTACAATAGCCTGAAGTTGATAGGCATCCTGGTTCCTATCCATTTAGGCAGTAGAGAAAGCCAGAACTCTCTGGAGGGCTAGGTAATGGTTCTGAGAGTGTCTAAAATTAATACATTTGGGCACTATTGAACATTTATCCAAGGTACAGTGAATCCCCACTTCCTGAACATAACTTTATTGCCAATGTCTATAGCTAAAATGCCCCACAGTTGGTTTCTTGAATAGAAAAGGCATCTATACGTTATCCTTACATGGATGACAGTACTCCTGGAATGTGTTAAAGATTTGCCTAGTGGTCTTTGTCTCCCAGTCTGCAGTCTGCCTCACACTCACACTACCCCCAATTTCTGATGCTGCTGTCCCTGGGCTACCACATACAGCAAAGTGGGGATTCAGATTTCTCTGGCAGAAAACTGCAAGTACTGCATTTGCACCAGTGGTCTGCCTGGTGCCTTTCGCTGGCAGCTTCCCTTCCAGGCTGAGGGATCAAAGTGGGTTCATTTGCTGTACTTCTGCCAAAGCTTCTTGGTGCTGTGTTATGGAGGATTGGACTAACAGTGAGGTGACAGTGTTAATGTGTTACAGAGATCACACTAAATTTTGTATCAGGAATCTTTACTTATTGGGGTTTTGTTGTTGTTTTTATTAGGTTCTTTTGTTTCATTTTCCTTTGCTTTGGTTTTTGGTTGTGTTTTTAGTTTAAGAACTCGGACAACCCATTGTCTGAAAAATGAAATTATTGCGCGTGGTTTCAGTCTGTGTATGCGAGGGAAGTTTCTGAGTTGCAGCTACATTGTTTCAGGACGTTAGTTCTCGGCTATCAGTCCTTTCCTATTCCCACAGTGCTTGCTTGCTTTCTGTCTCTCTCCTCCATATTTTTTAACACATGTGGTGTTGCAAGGAAAAAAAAAAAAAAAAAAAAAAAAGGAAGGGAAGATGGAAAAGAAATAATAGGGAGAGAAATAAAGCCAAGATTTTAAAATGCAATCTTTGTCGGGCTTTCTCTCTAGACTTTCAAGGAGATTAAATCCCCTGACTTTAGAAACCCACTCTCTTCTTTCATTAGCTTTGGGGAGGTGGATCAGGATGCTTGTGCATGAGAAGGGTGCTTCATTGCCGCTCTCCATCTCTGCAGTGACTGACTGTTCCAGTTCCACAGTAGCCCTCATCTGTGCTCTATCCCGACAGTGACAGTCACAGCAGCCGTGCTGCTCTCCTCTCACTTCTGCCCTCCTGTACCTACTTTTTCACTTTCACCACACAAATAAACAGAGAGGGCAATTAGACAGCAGTCATTCTCTACTTTTGGAGGTTTTCCACCCTCCCCCTTAAGAAATGGACCTCTCCACTTGCCTGGGAGCCGGGTTTCAGAAATGCCTGCAAGAGGGCTGAGGCTCACAAACCGGGGCTCTCATTTTTATTTGCCCACCGCTTCCGTGGGGTAGGAAACAACAAAACGCCGGGAGCAGGAGCGGGGCCGGGTGAATGGGTTTCCTGGAGGCTGGCTGGCCCCAGGGTGCAGTAGGTGTATAAAATGCCATTCAGGCGATTCAGGCCAAGAGGGTGCGGCGGACGGGCAAGGCTGCTCCCTTTGAAGATGCTTCTGTCGGGCTGGAAATACAGGAGAAAAGCACAGCTTCTTTCAGCTGTCCCCTTTTGTGTGCTTTCCCATACGAAACTATGTTGCCACCGCTGCTCTGCACTTTGTTATTATGACAGGAAAAAATGAATTTCTAATGAGGTATCTGTGCCAGCTGCAAGCACCTTGTGGATCTCCGTGGCCCAGGAGCTTTGTCAGCCGCCCCTTGCTAAATGTGAACCAGCCTGGGGGAGGACGAGACTGTCAAAGCACAGCCCCTGTGAAAAACTCTTTTCTGTACGAATCCGAACAAACGGAAACACCCTGGTTTCCCTAATAAGCTATGCTGTGACATGTCCTCATTTCACAGTGATCGACTCCAGGGACAGAAAGGGCTCCGGGAGGCTTTAACAATGTGCAGGGAGCCCTGATTTTTAAAGGCAAGGAATGGTACATGTAAAATTGATTAATACCCTCTGATTCCCAGAAGGCTTTTCATATGCAATGCAGAAAATGTTTTGCTCAGCCCCTAAAATGCAGCTGCATTTGCCAAAGCCTGCGTCAGCTCTCAGGAAAGCCGCAGGAGCAGAACCACTTTGGAAAACTCTGAAGAGAGGGTACCACATCCACCATCTGCTTCGAGCTGCTGGGCAGGCTGAGGTAGCTCATGGCTGTTTCCAAAGAGGATTTCAGCAGCCAGTTCAGAGACTGAAGTTTTAGAAGTTGTTCAGATGCTAGCACTGGCTTAGCCAAGCAGCACAGAAATGTGTTTGCTTTCTTATGGGACAAGTGGCTCCCCTGTCCCATACAAGTGGCTCTTCAGTGTGCCTTGGGCAGTGCAGGGCCACTGAGGCCAGCAGCAGTCTCTCCAGCAGTGGTAGGGCGTGTGGGCTTTGCTGGGCATCCCACTTTCCCTGCACTTGCTGATCGGGCACGTTCAGCCACTGATGTAGTGAGTGATTCACTGCAGGGAGGGGACACTGAGGAGTTTTGTAGGAGACCTAAGGGTGAGTTTGAGCCAGGTCTTCAAAAGAGACCACTGTGTTTCCCTTCAGTGATAATACATCTCTTCTGAAATACAGCTTTTCTGTCTTTCTCCAGCCAAGGCACTGCATTTTGCACTGATTAATCAGCAGTAGCCTTGGGCATTTGCATGGTGAGTGCAACACTGTATCTGACCTCCTAAGGCCTTTTTCCTGCTGATAAACTAAGCTCAAAGTCCAACTTGCCTAAGTCATCAAATGGTCTTCAGTACCTCCACCTCATTAAACAAACCTCAAGAATTTTGCCAGTTCTGATATTGACTACTGACATCCTCTCCTTCTGCTCACGTTGATGGACAGAAATGAACGACCAAGTGAGTGAGTGACTGGGGGTAATGCCTCTGCAGGTGGTGGTGACATTGATGGAGTATGATGGATGAGGGTGACAGGGCCCCACCCCACCCACTTGCTCATGTGCATGACAGAAGGTCCTGCAAGCCAGCCCCTGATCTCTGAACAATGCCTCCAAGTACGTATTTGGAAGTGTAAAAACAATGGGTTTGGCTCCAGCAGTGATTGTGCTACAAGTTTGGAACCATTTAATGAGTTGCTAATGTGAAAATAATTTTCTTTTCTGACTTCAGAATGGAAGGAGTAAAGACAGATGGCCCCAAATGCAGGGAAATGCAGCCATAGAATTGGTAATGGCTCAGCGAAGGCTTGAAAGGCAGCTCATCAGGAAAAGAGGATGTTTCTGCCACTGTCAGAAGTTGACAGAAACCCTCTGACTTTTTCCCTTCTCACCTCTCTGGTTAGGGCATTCCTACCATTCTTCACCAGACATCATCAGGCTGGTGATTGCAATTGCAAAGGCTGAGCTGCTGTTTCAAGTTGAAATGCATCCTGTAGAGGGGAGGGGAAGATGTTCCTGGCACATGCCGGAGAACACAACTGATTGCTAATCCAGATACAGGGGGAAGTATTTGGTGATTGATCATTGGATCTCAAGTGTCGAAAGAAAAAAAAACCACAGCTCTTGGGGGACCACAGGAATAGCAAAAATGTCTGCAAGGAATGTATGTGTATTGAATAGGTTTTTGTGTTTTAGATGCAGATTGGAGTTAGGAAGAGACATTTGGCATTTAAATGGGAGCTGTCAGTTCTGTCACGTTGTCTAAGCTCTGTCACACAAAACAAAACTGCCAAAAAAAGTTCTCAGAGAAAAAGAAATCTCATATTTTTATAAACAAACATCACTGAAATTGTCATTCAGGGAAGAAAAGTCAATGTAATTTAGTGTTAAAGGTTGACACATTCTTGGGGAGCAGTGAATTGTGTATCCAGATTCATCTGCAATAACAAGTCTGAAAACATCTGATTTCCATGAGATTCCAGGTTCTTACCAGCTATGAATGAGCAGAACCATACGACAAGTAATTTTTACTGTCAATGTCCCTTTCAGGAGAGCTCTTTTTGGGCTGTCATTCCTCTTAAAATCCAGGGGCTGGATTTCAAAAGTAATGAATAGTTTCCAGTTCCCAGTCTGACCTGACACAAGCAAAATGTGAAGTTGTCTTTATTTTCAGAGATTTCAGAGAGTTGTCTTTATTTTCAGAGTCAGAGATGAAGTGCTTAGTGTTTCTGAAAAACAGATATCAAGGTAAAATTGAGGTATCCAGAACACTTAAAGGAATGGCAAACCCTGCCAATGCCAAGGACTAAAGAAACAAGTTCTGAAACCCCACTTGGAAGTATAGGAATATTAACAGTTTGCCATTTACCCTCAAAACTGCTGAGCTTTATTCTCTCACTCTTACTTACACAAGCTCCCAGAGAAGAGATGACAGGTGCTTTCTGCAGGGATGGGACAGTGGTAACTTCACTGTCTCCAGCCGCACAGAAGCCCACTCAAACCCAAAGGCACAGTAGTCACACTCTCCCTGAACACAAATGTCTTGATGTCTACTGAACTACACAGTATGTATTTATTTTGAAAATATCTAAAATTATTCATACAGTTCTGTTATTTTTATACAATATATGAGTGTATGAGTTATCATTACAGAACTTCCTAATCAGAGCTTCTTCTCAGATGAAGAGGACATGAGTAAACAGATGGGACTGTCTGCACCTCTGCTTTTGGACACCTTGGTCAGGATCTATAAGATGCTTTAGCTGAGAAGAAGACTGATATTTGCTCAGTCTCTGCAGAGGCCATTCCTGTTATAGCCCCTCTGCAGAGATGGCCCTTTGCCCATGAAAAAGCCCAAGTCCTATGCTGGGAGATGAAGAGATCAGATAGGAGAGACAGCTCCCTTCTCTCTGAAACTGAAACCATCAGTCAGCATCCGAAAAAAGAAAGAGCAGTGCTGAAAACAGGGCAGGAGGAGCCCTGTACTCTGTGGCCAGCACAGGCAGTGATGGGGCCCACTCTGCAGACATGACTCCCTTAGAACAAGCCACAAGCAGCATGGCTCACAGATATAGTCATCTTATTTTAAGCAGCAGTTACATTTAATTCTGTGACCGTCTTCTATTCCACTTCTGACTTACTTTAGGCAAGTCCCTGATCCTCTTTGCCCACCCACCAGGCTGATTACCTAGCCAAGTTTCATTCCTGCACAAAACTTAAGCCACAGCCACATCATCCCTCTGAGCTATGGCACAGCACAGAGTGCTGCTGCTGGCAGCAGTGCTGGTGGCAGTGCTCTTAGCAGAGGCTTAGCTGAAAATCCTTGTCTTTTCAAGCAAGCTTATTATAAACAATTAGAGAGGTGTAAGATAATCCTGTAAGGCTAAATTTTGCCAGACCCAGTTTAAGAGCACGACACATAACAGCAATAGAAGGGTATGCTTTGCTCCTTCTCTGAATTCCTCCTGCCTGCAGCCCCTGGACTCTGGAGAGCAGTTTAAGACTTTCTCTGCAAAGCTCCTGGGGGAAAACACTCCCACCCCATTCCTTCCTACCCACTTTGCTCGTAAAACCTTTGCAGCTGTAAAATCCTGCAGGGAAATAGTCAGTAGTTTGCAGAGCAACATCCCTATTAAAGATCTCTGTGGAGACAGCCACCAGTGATTTGATCCATTGCATGACTGGCTTTCACTCACTCCTTCATGTCAGAACAAAATGAAGGGCTGTGAATCTAAGGCACACAAGTCATGGAAATGCTCCTCATGAATGCAAACACTCCTTCAGCTGAGGAAAGGGGCCGTGGCATCACCAGATAGATATGTGGAATAGGCACTGACCAGCAGCCCCCTGTCTTATTAATAGATGAGAGCCATGCTCCTGCTCCTGGGGAGCTGGCTTGGCGGAGCTGGTCTCCAGAGAGCCAACGTCTACAAAGCGCTAACATCTGGTGCCCATTATTTCACCAGCTCTGTTGTGATTAGTCCATATGATAAGTCTGGCCAATTGCTACTGGTGAGGGATTGCTCCACTCCCTCCACCAGCCTCCTTGAGCTGTCACTTCTGGTTTGTGGCCCCTGCTAATTTGCCACTGCAATTTCCAATATTTGCTCAAATCCCATAAGGAAATCTCCCTGCCTTTCAGACAGAAGGGTAGCACTGATAATGAAAAGGGAAGGTTTATCAATTAACTCAAACTGCTCTATTGAATCAGGCTCAAATCCCCTCCTATTTCAATTATGTGAGACTCAAAAAATGTGCTGGAAAAACTTTTGCTCAGGCAAGCGTTTCATGATGGAGCTGGTGGGATTTACACAGGCTTTAACAAGTTAGAGAAGAGGTTAAAAAAAGAACTCCTCCTGCTTCCCAACGGCTTTTTCAGTCGTTGTGATAGCTGGATTGTGCCCACCTGACAGAAAGTCTGCTTCTCAGAGGTATATGAGTGGGAATTGGGACCTTCAGACAGAGGCTTCCCCATAATTTTTCTATTCCTTTCTCTTTTGTTCCTTTGCTTGTTCATTTCCTCATTTATCTTTTCCTTCTTCCCTTCTTTCTTTTGTTTTCCAAATGCTACCTGCCACACTAGAACATTTGTACTATAGGAAATTTCCATTACACACATTTCACATTAGTGGAGATGGACTAAAATGAGTAAGTCACTAGGGAACAGAATGGGAATTGCTGGTTTATGCAGACTTCTGCCCAAATATGTGAAACTATTCAATAAATGAATCAGAGGTCTTTGCATGTTATGAAGGTTCCTTGAGAAGATATGAAAGAAAAAACCTAACACAAACAGGCCTAAATAACTCCCAACAATACAAGGATCAAATTTTAAATATTGTTAATGGGCATGTCATATTTGTTTGATTGAATAATTTCTATTATTTCCCTTTTTTTTTTCTGTAATTTTTATATTAAGGAATTTTCTTAGGACAGAGTTCCACAAGGTGAGCTCCAGAAGTGAATTCAGCAAAAGCATTAGCTCCAGGCAGTGCCTCAAGTTTGTAGCTGTAATACACATATTTCACTTCTCTCCTGAAACATTCTGTTCGGGGCATGTGTTTACCATCTTTAAGTTCCATCATGAACTCATGCCTTTCAACAGTGGGTGATGTTTGAGCATAAGTCAGATGCCAAATGAGACCACACTCCATGCTTTTGTGGAGATGGCAGCACTCCATTTTTCTTCTGCTGAATTCCTTGCAGTGCTGAGGTGATAAGCACCACTCAACTGGAAGGGAAAGAAGTGAATGCCCTTCCAAAATGAGTCACAAAAGCAGAGGCCACAAATTCGCTAAGATTTGCACTGTCTCCCTGGATTTGTGATGAGCTAGTCACTTCTCATTGACTAAGGTTTGACCTGTAGCAGGTCCTGTGCTCTGCCATCAATGGTTGTGGCAAACATGGCATTTAGTTCTAATAGTGCTCTGAGGAAGCAAGGATAGTCCTGTTTAGGAGGTGTAGAAATGAGGTAGAGTTAAATGAAATGGCCAACATCGAGAGGAGAGTCACTGCTCGTGGTACAGCCTCAGACTTCTCACTCTCTAAGCATTCCAGTATCATTTAGTGGTTTAAATGTATAGCTTGTCTGAGTGAACACATCACGTATGTGCACACGTATGTGTGTGGATGTACCCAGCTCTGTGTATCACACACATACACCAAATTCTTGTGATGTTCAGAGATCCGTGAGACTAAAAGAGAGGCTTAACCACAGAGGGTGCCATGTTCCAGATAATGACTCCCAGCAAAACTTCTGTGAGCCATCTTGCAGGGGTAGCAGGTCTCTTCCCCTTGCTCCTGATGACACTCAGTGTGAGACAGAGCAATCTTGAGCAGAATACAAAAGGATGTGCTCAGAATCCCTCGTTAAACCTCTTGTTTCTCGCGTTTGTCATGCTCAAAATTCTATATAGATTAAAATGCAGATCTACAGATGTGGATGCAAAACTGAAGAAGAAGCCTAAATATAATTCCATAAATTTAATACATACTTAGCTGTGCTTCCTTTACAAGCAGGACACTTTGCTTTCTTATGTCAGTGCAACAACAGTTCTCATGAAAGATCTGGCGAAGGCCTTAGAGAACTAACAAGTGTTGGCCACCCGTCTCACTTTGCTAAAGGGTTTGGGCTCTAATGTTTATAAATTCTCTCATCAGACTTTAAAACATACCCAAACATTTTCATCTTCCTTTGGAAGAAGGCTAAGTATGTGAACCTTGGGGACACACAGAGAGAGACACTGAAGAGATATGGTTGGTTTGGAGAAGAATAGAGGAAGGGTGCAGTGGAGTTACCAGAAAAAATTTGTATTTGTGTTCCTCAGGGTATAAGAAACTGGAGACCTGTATTTGCTAGGAAAGTCACTCCAAAGTGTAGCAGAGACCCTCTGGCCCCAGAAGATGGGCCATGGCCTCAGGTTTGTCTGAGTCCTCAGCCTGGCCCTGGAGCTGGCCCATATCGCAGGACTCAGCTGATTGCTTTGCACAGTCACTTTCATATTTAAAATATTAACAGTAATTCATATTTACATAACTCCTGAGACTCTGAGAAAGTAACTTTGTTCTTACACAAGACCAACCATAAAATAGATGTAATATGCTAAGGTGATGTAATTTGAATTTTTTGTTTGCCTTCTTGGTTACAGAAGTGGTAATTTTTTGTATTGCTAATGATCCTTTTTGCTTTTTCAGAAATGTTCCTTGCCAGCTTGCAGAAAAGCGTTCAGGTCCCTTTAAGAAGTCAGGAACAGAGGCCTACAAAAGGTCTGCTTTACCATTTTACTGGGGTTTGGGCAGCTCTTACCTACTCTGAGCTCAGCTGCACCAGGCTAATTTCCGTAAGCATCATGTGGTGTTACAGAAACCACATTTTGCCAAGCTGTCAACTGTACAGCCTTCTCTTTGCTAAACAGACTCCCATTAAAACTGTCTGCACAATTTGTCAGTTAAATGAGGTACAAGAGGGACGCTCTATTTGCCCCTAATTAGCTGTGCAGACTACCTTTGTCTGTTTGATTAAGTATTCACATTATCAATTTTGTTTAATCTGATTCATTTCACACACCTCCCCAGGGACTCAGCCCATACGGTTAACTAATCTCTGATATCATCTCTCATATCAGCCCGCAGTAGTCTCCCACGGCATGCTCTACCCGCACACTCACTGCTCACCAAAATCTTTGCTGGGAAAGATTCTTCCCGACCCATGAAACCAACGCTGTCTCCCTGCAGCTGAGGGCTTCTATCTTTAAGGAAAAACAGAAAAAGTATTGTGCTTGCTATGTTTCCTGGGGATGTCTGCAATGGCTTTTTTAATCCCAGAAGCTTTTCAGCTGTAGCCAGCTGATTCCAGTGAGGTGTGATATGTGTCCTGCACCGGCACACCCCTTCCCACTCCTCACAGGTGCCTGCAGTGCAAGCTGCTCAACTCTTCAGCAGGTCCCTGATTTTGACAGGAGGCAACACCAGTGTGTCCCTATCACATTGTAAAATAACACATTATAATGGGGGATGGACTTTAACCAGGAGGACCTGCCCAGTCCAACGTTGTTTAAGAGAGAAAAAGGACCACAGCTATTCCAAGATGATCCATTTGCAAACTTGCTAGTGTCCAACTAACTGCACCTTTGAGAGAACACAACCCATTTTAAGAGACAGAAAGATTCTCCTGAGGAAAAAATGGACTGAAAAGATGCTCTCAAAGCCACTTTTGTGATTTTGCTCAAGACAGGTTCACAAATATCTGGGGAGAAGCAAACAGCCCTGAGCAGAGACCAGACAATTGCTAGGAATAAAGAAGTACTGCCTCATCTTCACTGGATGGGTTATTCCACCACAAAATTTGATGCCCATCTGCATGGACACTGAGTGCATTCCCATGCACACACCTACTACACACATATATACACTTGCATGTACATTAGCATGAATGCCATTGAAAATATTTCCAGCAAAATTTTGAAACATTCTAAATTTGAGATATTATTATGCTGGCTTCTGTTAAAAATTTTTCTCAGAAGACTTTAGTCTAACTCTTGCCACTGGTCACACTTTTGATAAAAATAAAACTTTCATAATTTTGCAGTGACAAGTTTTAAGTGAACAAAAATCAAACTTTGCAATTAGTCAATGTACAAACCCTGCCTCACGTGTTTTTGGTGTATTTCAATGTGGAAGAGTTTGGCTCCTAATACTTTTCAGAATTGCAGTTTTCCATTTCTCTCTTTTAAAGGAAGAGTAGGATGCAACTTGGATTTCAGTAAGTCAGCTACCCCAGATTCCTTTCCTTGTGCTTCTAATATCGCATGCCTGACAAGAGCAAAAGAAGCAAGGTGATGTACACAACAATCAGTGTCGCCCTTCTTTGGGTCAGGTTTCCTCATGGCAGTATATGGAAAAGGCCTTTCCAAACTCTGATCTGGCTTCTGCCCTGAGGTAAACACTGTCAGACAGAACACAGGTAGGCAAACATTGCTGTTGCTGTTACGCTGCCCAGAACACCCAAGGCTCCATGTACTGACACTGGCATGAGAAAATAATTTTAAATGCTAGGTTGCAATATGAAAATCTATAGAATAGTGTAGATTGGGAAAGCCATGTACCACTGTATTTCACTGAGTTTTGTTAGTATGATTTAAATAAGTTTGTTTTACAAATCCCCTGCTGACCCTGGGAGAGTGGTTTACAGCTAAAAAACTCTTCAAAATGCTTTGCAAAAAACCTTTCCCTTTGTTGCTTAAATTGTTATTTTCAAGAGAGCAAACTGTTTTATGGTTAATGCAAAAATTTAACACCAAGATCCGACCTTGTGACTTACTTGACTGCTCTTCCCTGCATTAAACTTCGGTGAACAGATACAACTCAGGGGACTCAAAACCAGCAAAGAACATCTGGCTTTTGGTGCTTATAAAATTAGACCTAACTTTTTTGGTTGATTTTTTTTTTTAAAGATAAAAGGCTCATAAAATACTTTGGCTTTGTTATTCCTATTTCTGCAGATCTTAGAAGAAACAAAACAAGTTTTGAGCAATAACTATAGAGAAAAAATGGCATGAAATGTCAATTAAATACCAATTTGAGAAAGCATCCATAATTGGAAGACTGTTTGAATTTAAATGCAGGCAAAAATACTGTCCTGAACTCCAATGATAATGAGCAAGTATTTAGCTGAGTGCATAAACAGGCCCAAAGGCAGGAAGCTGAAGAAATTACATGGTGAAGGAGTAATAGTTAATATTTTAATTAATATTTAAATCAATTAGTCCCCAGCATCTACAGCAATAAATCGAGGAAGTAACAATTTCTGCTAGGATTCTGTTAGCATTTCCCCATACTCTGTTTTTTGATGTCAGTATCAATACTTGTGCTTATTGGCATTGCCATAATTTTTGTACCAATCTAATGAGTCACTCTGCATAGCCAGAGCTTTAATTAAAAGTGGCATTGAGTATGAAGGAGTATAGTTTCACTCCCAGTTGTACCAGTCAGCTCAAGAATTACAACCAGTTAGGAAAGAGTGACTAGACTGGAGTGTTCAAGGAATCTGAACTCCAAGGAGGAAGCACCAAAAGTATTTTCACAAGAGGAAAGAAGATGCATATTCTTTAGAGTGGTGGAAAATTGAGTTTGAAAAGTAAGAAGTCTTAGATCTATGGAAATGAAGAAAACTGGTGTTTCATTTCCTTAACTATGGCCTGCCCTGTGCATACATCTTTGCATACATCTGATACAAGACTTTCAGATTCCTGAAGAATTGACAATAGCATAAGAATAATTTTCACCATTGTTATTCAATAGTAATGGCAAGTACAGAGTAGTTAGTACTGAGGAGCCTGAATCATGGTCCACAAATCTTTGGCATCAACACCTTAGAAATACAGGGCTGCAGGAGAATCAGTGCATCAAGGAGAGTACATCTCCTGCTTAGAGTCTCCTGACTCATTGTCACGTCAAGTGACACCTTGGCCTTATGAAGATGAGTGTCAATACTGGGCTTTACTCTGTGGTTATTTTGAGTTCTGTGTTTTAGCAACTCACTGAAACGTATGTTTGCTTTAAAATTAATTGAAAGCATAAGAACTTGGTTTATGCCAGTCAAATACTTGGATAATAACAATGTCTATATTTGGAAAACTACTGCAAAACAGAAGTTCTGAAAAGCACTTATATCACTTACATCCTAATCCAAGTTGTACTGTCTGAGTGGACACTTCAAAGGAGAGTGCTACTTTTCTTTCTCAGTGCTCTTAAACTCTGTTGTTGAGCTCTGTGTTTGTTGAAGATGGTTTGTCTGCAGGAGTTTTTCCCATAAAAATACTTGCAGAATGAGGCTGATGAGTCTCTAAACTTCCTTCAAGTTCTTATTCTACTGCTGCTCTCAGTTGTACAGATGAAAGCAGGGCAAGATGCAATAAATCTGTGCACAGGATGTTATCTGTTCATTTACATTATGAGTCTGGACATACGTGTCAGGATGCAGTGAAGGAAGAGATGTAAAATTTAAATCTCAGAGCTTCATTAGCCATCATCCTATGACTGAACTGATGAAAACAGAGGGTAACACATCTGCACATAATGGGACATATTCCTTAGGTTTAACAATATCAGCTTTTGTTTGCTGTACACAATGCAAAACTTGGCTGAACACGTGTGAGCTGGTTAGAATATAACTGCAGCAATAACATCAGCATCCTCATTTTTGTAACTGGTGTCATGACTGAAAATGACAAGCAGTTGGCATTTCTGATTCATGTCTCCTCTGCAAAGTGCCCTTGTTTAGGAGATCTAGTGCTGCTGTCAACCACATCCTTTAGGCTCTTCTAAGTTTATTTTGTCTTGTTGAGAAAAAAATCTCACTTTTTGTGGTGGAAACATGACACTCGTCTGCTGTCCTGGAAATAGCTATAGGCTCTGGCTGACAAATGCATTATATTGAGACTAATGGATTTTGAAGAGGTAAACCATCACTATTCTATGTTCCAGAGAACAAATTTTCACTCCAGTGTTTTTCAATACATTGAAAATTCATATACCATTATTGCTTCACAAAGCTCCCCAGATGTGTCAGGTTCAAGGTGCAAGCACCTATATAAATTATTCCATCAAGTCTGAGGCAAAACAGGAAAATTGAGTATTTTGACCAATTGATGACTTTCAAGGCGTTTGGGACAAAATTTTGGGGGGGCAAGAAGTAGCAGACGTGGTTTGCTGAGAAATTCATGAGTTGCTAAGTCGCTTTTGCTATTTCCAGGAAACAGTGGTAACTCTGGGGGAATGCAGTCGTGGTTACTTAGCACAGCCAGAGCCGTTCACTGGCATGTCGCCGTCTCCGAAGCTTTGCCAAAAGTCTGAAGGATCCAGTGATGACCACCAAGTGTCTGACAGGCCTTGGCAAGTTCCCCTAATTAACTTGAGAACCCTTGCAGAGCTTCTGTGCCTCGTAATAGGTCCAGTCAGCATTTAAAGCCGTGTTGTGAAGCAGATCTCCTCGGTCCCCAAGGGGTTCCCCTTAATCTCCTCAGCCCCACCAAGATCTTCAGCTGGAGGAACTCTGGCAGAAGGCAAATGCTGCAAGGAATTTTTAATCCTCAGAGGGACCCTTGCAGGGATCTGAGGCAGGTCGGGCTGGGTTAACAAGGTTTGTGAAGGTCCCATGAGTAGCTTGGAAAAAAGAAAAAAAAAAAGGAAAAATACAAACTTTGGGTCCAGTTGCAGCAAGCAGGAGCCCAAGATATGCTAATTAACACAGCTGCCATCAAGGATGTAATCTAATTTACATACTTGGTAGTGAATAAATGCTTCCATATGGCACAGTACCAGCATTTTTCCTTGACAACTTTATCAAAAAGCTAATGGAATTTGCATGCAAAAGAAAACTTTTTCCAGCTTGACTATAGACAAGAAACCTAGTAAAAATAGTGAGACAAACACAGAGGGAAAAGATCATGTTAAGCAAGGTAGATATTAGCAAGCTAAGAAACTATGTTTTAAATATTTTCTAATGGAGCAGTAGAAAAACTCAGAAATGCTCTACAATGTTCCCCAATTAACTTATTTCCTCATCTTCTTGTCCCAACCAAATCCATGAAATGGCCTTATGCTTGTTCATCCTGTACATCCACCACTGCCAACTTGAGGCAGATGCTCAAATGCTCAGGTGCCCAAAATGAGCCAGATGCTCAGATGCTGTACTACTGGACTTCCTGATGCGTGTAAACCCACAAATCCATCCCTGCCTTCAGAGTCCTGGACTAGCACATGATTCACTGTGTGTGGCAGCAGAGCTCCCCATAGTGCATGAGAGCATTGCAGACTGCCTCAACAGTCGTGTCATCTTCCTGGTGCAGGCCATCTCTCTTCATCAAATTGGTGACTTCCCAAACTCTGTGCATACCTCGCATTCAGTGAGATGAACCAACTTTATTGACCATGGCAGCTGGCTGTTGAAGGTGGCCTCAGTGATGGGCCACACAACAGACCACACTGCTCTGAAGTGGCTCCATTTTTTTTGACTAAATTGGACCTCTGGGCTGGAAGTGTTTAATCAATCACAGGCTGACCACTGAAGTGGCCACTGTGTTATCTCTGAGCATCAGAGGTCTTAGCCAAAGTCAATAATGTGAAGACTGAAGAGTGACAGCATATTTAAATCATAAATAAGGTTTCCTGAAAGCACTGGTCAACAGTGTGAAGAGTCAAGATACTGATTCAGAGGAGCAGTTTGCCCTAAGCATGAATGCCTCTCACACTGAAGCAGGAAGTGGTGGTTTGGGAAAATGTAAACTCACATGGCCATATGCATTCTCCAGCCTTTCAGACAATTGTAGTGCTTTCAAAGGGAAAGTAGAAAACCTTAGTGGTATGTTCTGAAAACATCTACAAAGCAAATTCTACCCACATGGACTTTCTCAAAAGGGAATGCCCTCTGTTCGGAAGATGCTGGACTCTCTGGGATTTTCAACAGCCTTTTCTTTTGGGATCTTTGTCTGAAGCAGAGCTGCCTGAGAAATGGCTACTCAGTTTGTTGTATAAGGCCCTTCACTATGGCCCTAAAAAAAAAACTCAAGATATTGGGCATCTTTGTCATTAAGTTACTCATAATCTATCTGTAAGTGGTCAAGGATATGACCTTCACACTCATATGCCCAGTCCATGCACAAACACAGCAACATACCGGGGCAAACCAAAATCAGAGCTAAATGACCTAGCAGGTAGTAGTGTAAGCTGAGCTGGGTTTAAATGTACCCTTATAAGGAGCCATACAACCACTCTTAGCCAGATTCTATAAATGTTCCCAACTGAAATGTCGTAAGAATATTCACATATGTGCTTAACCTTAGATATTTGTGTTGTCTCACTCAGACTTTGTGCTTGAACACATTGCTGGATGCAAGCCAGGGCACAAGGCCCCTGCTGAGGATCAAGCTTGGTCTAGTCATCATTCTCCTTTTGCACTCATTCTGATCTGCCATGGAACAGATACTTCTTAATCCTCACGGGGCACCTGAGTTGAGGTCGCACTGCATTCTGCGGGTAGCTTTGCCTCCTCTGTGTTCCCTCTTTATTTTTCCCAGAAAAATCCTTGTAGTCAAAGGAGAATAGAAACAGACAGACATTCATGTATGAAAAATCAAAATAAAAAATTAGTGTTGAAACTCAGGGAAAATGAAAAATTGCTATATCATTATAGATTTTAAGCATCAGGACCAAGATTGGAGACTTTATTTTCAACTTTCCTTGTAGATTCCACTTTCAATAGTCTTTAAAAAATCTCTTTTGTTGAAATAGTTGAAATTTAATTTCAAATATGATTCCAGTGAAGCAAAAATTTTTGTGGATGAAAATGTTCATTGGAAATCAATATTTGTACTTTCAACTATTTAATAATTTAGTATTTTTTATTTTTAACGTCAGTTCAGTGACAAAAATATGGAAGCTGAAGCAAAGCAATCCTGATTTTTTAGGAAATGTCACTTCAGATGGATCACTCTGATGTTTTCCAAAGTAGTCCTAATTTCTCTTTTGAAGGCCCTAAGTTCTTGGTTTATCTTTTTATCTCAGACAGATACATTTAGGATGAAAAGGAATTCTACAATATTATACTTATTCTACAATCTGTGCATTGTGGAAGCGAAATTCTGTAAATGGGCTTTGTTTAAAAATCTTCCAGCAGGTCAGAACTAGAGCAGGAAAATTGCTGTCTATAGTAACTGGTGCTGATACAACCTGCCTTTCTACTGACCAGTGCAGGAATTTTTTCTACATAGGATTGATGCATGCAATTCTTGACATATGTGAAAACTGGAGCACTGGAATACACTCTATCACCAGATCCCTTTGGCAGGAGTGCCATGCAGGAGAAACACACACCCCCTCTTCCAGATGTAGCTGGAGGGAACCCCTACCCTGGCTAAGGCAGGTGAGGCCAGTCAGCTTTACCAGCCCAGATCCTACCTGAGATAGCTGCAGTGGAGAGCCTTCAGCTTTGCTGCATGCACTCATCTTTAGGACTTCTGTTGAAATAAAATACTTGGAGTTGTAGCTGCAAGTGTTTAAAATGTGGATGTGCACCATTAACGTAATGACTGCCACTACAAGTCGCTGCAAAATTTCCAAAACTGTTTTCCAAATACAGATGTATTTGGTCTCCATCTCTGCTGTCTCTCTTTCTCCCATGCCTCCCATTTCTGGCTTCTGGGACAAGGCAGCAGTCACAGCAGATGCTGGGCTGCCTGGCTGCCTCCTCCTCATGCATGTGTAGAGAGCAGCAAACCTGGCTGGTGCACTGGGACCTTTAGCCCATCAAATGCTTTTTTCCTGCTACAGGGCAACTTCACCAAAGGTCATATTTTTCTCATTCCTAACACTGGCCAAGAGAAATCTAAACTGAGCTTAGGAAAGCTGGAAATGCCATGCAAATTCCTGACACACGGAGAGGGCTGTGCTTGTGTCCCCACCTTTCAGCAGAGGTCAATATTTGCTGTGGTAAAGGCGGCTTCTGCTCTGTAACCAGCGCTCGCTGCCTCAAACCAGAGCTGAAGAAACATCATCTGAGCCAGCATGGCCCTTATTTCTTTCATATCCCCCTTGTCAACAGTTTGAAAATGAGATAGCTAATTTTGTGCCTGACAAGAAAGGACGGATCATTTTCTCAGATGCTGCTATCAGCAGAGTCAGTGGTGGTACACTCTCCGAGGGAGTCCCCAAACTACAGGTTACTGGCAGGCAGACAAACGCTCGCTGACAGCCATTTGTGACCAACTATGAAACACCATCTGCTGTAGTTGGAGGGAAGGAACATATCCAGCAAGTGATACCACTGTGAGAAATGATTTTGTGTGTTGACACACAGCAGTCTTTAGATAGCCCCAAAGAATAAGCCTACTTTGTTTTTCCAGATTTTTGTATGGGGGAAGAAACATTTTCTCTTTTGGGGGGGTCCATGGGTGAAACTTCCTCAATCTATTTGCATTGGAGCCAGAAAAAGAAAGGGTTTGATATGTCTGTATTAACAGGTGTACTAAATACAACTGTGAACTGAGCCAAATGCATCTTTAGCAATGTCGTGTTGGGGGGTGAAGCACTATCTGACAGCTAAAACACCCGCTGGAGTGTGAATCTGCCACAGACTTGCTTGTGACATTGGGCAAGCCTCATCCCTTCTTTTAGGAATTGGCTCTCAGTTTTGAGGAGCAGCAATAACACTTTTCTTCAAGTGAGTGTTGGAGGGCAAGGTAGTGTTTGTTCAGCCCTTTGAAATCCCTGGAGAAAGGAGACAAGTAAATTTTATTAAAATTCAAACACTGTTGTCTAGTTCAGAGGCTGTTAAGCGGACAAACACAAAGGCTCTACCTTCAGGATGTGGAGGGCGAAAAAAAACACAACGAAACAAGACATTTTCAGACTTGTAAAGACATTCTTGAAAGTTTTAGTGGCTCAAGTGCATAAAAAGTACCCCCATGTGTCCAAAATGCTGTCCAAAAGCAAAAGACTTCCCTTAATAACTAACTCAGGCATCAGATCCCAAAAGTGTCAGGAGAAGGAAGGCTCTGCTCCTTCACAGGGGGAAGGGATCTTACTTGCTCATTAACGTAAATAAGGCATGCAGCCAAAGGCATATGCCAACTCTTCCCTCTATGGTCAGAGAACAAGGCTTTCATTTTTAAGAGTCTTAATAGTCCTATGTCTCATGATTAAGTAATGAGAGCTGGCATCCAAAGTATCTGAAGTTCAGCTGATCTTGCATTATCCTTCTAGGCCCTGGCAGACTATAAACCAAAATATTTTCAAGTAAAACATGCAGATGCAAAAATAAATAAAAGATACATCTTGAAACAGCTGATCAGTCTTAAAACAGAGAAATATCAAATTATGCCAGATTGTCACCTTATTTCTTTGAATTCTAGCAAAATTTTTAAAAACTGGTACATATATAGATGATTTTGTATTTTTGTATGTGGTTTTGTTTGCATATACAAACACACATAGATACATGTATGTTTTTCATACCACTTCTTTCTGATCTGGCCTGTATTTCTGTGACATTGCAATGACAGTGATGTTTGTCATCAGAGGCTTGCAAGGATTAAATACTCTTTTAGTGTAGAAATTAATTCTGAAGGTTAACATAGGATGTCTGGATTCAATCTCTTTAAGCCTATATATATATATATATATATATATATATATATATCACAATATATATATAGGCTTAAATATATATATATATATGTCACATTAAATCAGCTATGGCAGGGCTTGATCCAGACCCTGCTGAAGTTGGAAACATGCTGTGTGCAGTGTCAGCCAGACTGGAGCAGAAGGGTCAGGATTTCCCTCTGGCTCAGGCCTGGACCCAGAGGTGGCCTGTGGAAGCCCAAACCCTTTACGTCCCCAAGGCAGAGAGGAACAGGGAGCACAAGGGGGGCTGTGGAAGGGGCAGTGGGCGGGAGGCAAACCCACCTCCAGGGTCCAGCAGGCAAGGAGATGGGAGCACTGCCAGCCAGCTACAGGGGACGGAGAGAGAAAGTGGGATAGACAAGGGCTTTCAGGAAACCTTATTTATGATTTAAATATGCTGTCACTTGTGCCCGTGCGATATGAAAACCAAATCTAAACATTTGTCTGTAGAATCAGGTGATGGCTGGCCCTCTACTGTCTCAAGGGGGGCAGGAAAATGGTCCATGCACCTGCCACCTAATTCAGTTTAAAACCTGACACATTTACCAAGAGTGGGCTGGCATAATGAACTTCATTCATGCTGTCAGTGGAGTCAATAACTTATCCCCAACTGCTTTTGTCTCCCTGGCGGCAGTGCCTCTGATCGGGCTGAGGTACTTATTCAAGTAAAATTTATTTTCAATTGCAGGCCATAATACTACTGGCACAAGCCTTGCTTTGACAGAAGCTTTTGCTCAAGGCTAAACTATTGTTAAAGTTTGTGCCCATTGTCCGGGGTCTTTGATCTGTCAAAGCTGCTTAACAAGCTGGTTAAAAACTGTTTCAGATAACAGGTGTGTCCTTTGAGGATGCAGGGCCATTTTTCAACTTCTTTAAAAGACTAGTCCAGTAGCTGACTAAAATTTACATGCTGGTTGGTGGTGATATATGTAAAGCAGTTCTAAAGCAAGAAATTCGATTTAGGGGTTTATTTCCCTGAACTTCCTTGTGGTTTGTTGTTGGTTTTGTTCTGTTTTGCTTTGTGGTTTAGGGTTTTTGGGGTTGTTTTCTGAGGAAGTAAAAAGATTTACAAGGTGTTTCTCTGCGGCCTTGGAAGTATTTAGCGGAAAAATGATTGAGGTGCTAAATCTACCTGTGGCACTGCAATGACACCCAGTCACAGTAAAGTCATGGTTGGAGCAGCAAGCACCAGTGAGCACGGCTAGGAGAAAGCTTATGATGGAGAGGAGCAGAAGTGGGGCCACATGGGGCAGGCTTTGCTGGGGTAGGCTCACAGGGGGGACACACTTCCCCTCCAAGCCAAAGCCTGCTGCAGTGCAACTGCGCTGCTCCAGCCCACTCCTGCCCCCCAGCTGGGCCTGCTACCAGCTCTGAGAGCCTGCAGCATGGTTAGCACCTACAGGATCTGCTCTTGCTACATAGAAAGCCCAATTTTTGGGAGAAGATCCCCATCGTATCTTGGATCCCCACTGTATAAGCCCAGCCATTCATGCATGGCCAATGGCCTGAAAAAAATTCCCTTTGAATGGTCCATATGTCAGCTATATTCTTCAGGATGTGCAAAAAATGGTTCCTCCCCTTCACATATGTTTTAAAATACTACTGAGGTCCTGAGGGATTTAACCAGTTTTAACCCAATCTAGTTGGTTTTGTTTTTAGTGAAAAAAAAAAAAAATTAGAAACCATGTCCACAGTAATTCTGAAATGCATGGAGCTGGCCTAAAAGTTTAGGGAGAAGGGGGAAGGGAAACTCACTGTATGCGCACTGTGTGTGTTAGGGAGGTTGTGGAAGGAAGGGAGAATGAGCATCTTCAGGGGTCATTTCCCCCCCATCTTTGGATAAATACCACCTAATTCTGGAGCTGCTGCTACTGGGATTTTGGTCCAGACCAAAAATTTCTGTGCCTTTCCAAGTTCCAGTTGAGCACATAACCTGAGCAACCAGTCAGTCATACCTTCTGATCCTGTGTGTATCTGCAAAGCCCTGTCAGAGGCCAAGGAGTGAGCTGAGGTCAGCACTGCCATCAGAGGCGTATCCTACAGCCCCAGACTGCCTCACAGCTAGCCCAGCTTCTCCACAGAGGTACAGAGGGTGCAGAGCCCTGGGAGGCTCCCCTGCAGCTCTGGCCAGGCAGCTCTGGTTGTACAGTATATCGAGCATCTCTTTACAGACACTGCCTGTGGTCCCCGGTGCTGGTGGGCTGCAGGGGCTCCACAGGAGAGAGCTGAGAAGGGGATGGGCAGACAGCATCCTTACAGGCAGCTCCATAGCCAAGGGCAGGTCATGAATAAAATGTGCTGTTTAGGAAACTCCTGCCCATCTTTGACCTGCAGGAAATAAGCACCTTCAGCAAGTGGGTTTAAGGTCATCTCCAAAACAAAAAAAAAAAAAAAAAGAGCTGAAAGCTCTGAGACTTATTCTCCTCCTTCCCCTGAGCTGCACCCAGCAAAAGAAGCTTGCATACCTTGAGAGATGAGCACAACAAAGTGAAGTAACTTTGCTGAAGAAGTGAGCCTGCTTCCTAGGAAAATTTTTCTCAAACAATCCCATCTATACCAAAAATCTGTTGTCAGCTTGATAGTTCAAGGAAACCGGTGAAGGAAACAAGCACTTTGTCAAATGTAGTAGTTTTATGAACATCCCTAAACTGAATTGAGTATAAGAGTGAAAAAGCAAAGTTTTTCAAATACCACTCAGCTATGCTCACCATTAGGATCATCACAAGTGTTCAAAGATTACTTTGGCTTGTGTCTGTGCCATCAACTGCCTTCATAGATATGTTTAAAGCAATTAATTTTCAGCATTCAAATGTAGCCAGAAAGATGTGAGATGGAGGACAAATTCCTGTTGCAAGGCTGCCTCTAGGTAAAGCTGCCCCTGAATTTACTGGATAAAGCATCAGCTTCCTCAGCTACAGAATGTTTTTAGCACTCTAGTGACCAAGTCGGTGTCTGTGGGCAGGTTAAAAGCCTCAGTGAGGTAAAGACCTGTTATTGACCAAACACAATAAGGCAAGTTTTCACTTTCTCAATAATCTAGATTAAAACATTCTGTTCTCTGTGAAGAAGGATGTAGAGAAATCTACTAGTCTCACTTCTTCTCTGCATTTTTCTGAGGTAAATTATTAAACATGATTAGTTTTAAAAGCTGAATTCCCCTTACCTGTTACAATCAGATGGGTATATTTAATGCTGTGTTGAAGCATAGAATAAGGCCCTGTTGTGATCTCTCCAGTGGGAAGAGTATCACAGTTGTGAAGAAGGGAAATTGAATAATAGCAAACACTTATGGGGAAAATGTGAAAATTACATAAGATAGCCCAAGGACTCTATTACAGCCCTCTTTAATATTACCATATAATTGTGACTTGCAAGGAAAAATAAGAAGATGCTGTAAAGTGGCGAGTGTCCAGTGAGGCCACCAGACTGTTACAGGAGGGTATCTGTAGCTATTATTTGTCACTAGCTGTTATTTATATTGCAGATGATTCAACAGATGGTCAGGCAGATGCAATGGCAAGGTGAGACAACCACAGCAGCGAAGGCTGGAAGAGAAGATGCTGCAGCTGGAGGAAGAGAGCTGCCCATGGAGAGAGATGGATGGAGCTGGTGGTTGGGTGAGGGGATGAGCAGGAGATGTTCAAGCAACTGAACCTGACAGTGTGAAAGAAAGGGTCACCTGCTGACTGTGGGGCCCTGCAAGATGTGGGACATGCTGTCTTCATGGGGGCAGGCCAGGTAAAGGAGCCTGACCCAATACGACCAAGGGAGAAGGAACTGGAATGCTGATACTGCATTTACAGGAGAGCTGTCCTTCTGCTGTGTTGCTGGAAACAGAGTTAACCCCAGAGATCTAGGGGTTAAAATTTACATGGGCAGAATCAAAGAAGCAATCAGTGCTGATCTGGTTCAGGGTATTTAGTTACTGCAGGTTTTGTCAGGAGACAGGATCTGGGGCAGAAACTTTGGACACAAAGACATTGTAAAAAAAGTGCTGTGACTCAAAATCATGGATGGCATGCTGCCAAACTGATTAAATGCATCAGTGGGAAGAAAAAAACCCACTGCAACATTTTAGGAAAACACAATAAAAAAGAGGAAAGAAAAGTTTTTCTCTTTGGATTATAGCTTTGTATTGATAAGTGGAAATATGCTGAAACAAGTGATGGATGGTGCAGTAAGTACAGCTCGCCTGGTCTAAGCAGGTGGAAAGAAGAGGAGACAAGTCCCAGGGGAAAGCCCTAAGCCTCTCATTCAGCCTGTGCCTGGAACCACTTCTCCCAAAAGGTATGTGATTCCTACAAAGCTCTCTGCTTTCCCCAGCTGCTTACAAATTTGGGAGTGGATTCATTTTTCTTGGTGGAGATTTAATGATAGACGAGGATGGGCTGTCCCTGGACATATGAAGAATTCTCATACTGAGGGCTATTTTATGTCTATGTGTCATATTTGTGAACTGAAAAAGTGGCTGTCATGGGCATCTTTTGCCCCATGTTGATGTGAAACCCAGAAGAGAGGAAAGATTTCTTGCACATGACACAAAAGTAGAAATAGACATTCTTTACAGTTTCATAGTTCAATAAACCAATCATGCACAACTGGGAAAAGATAAACAGAGAAAGCCAAAAAGTAATGGAAACAAATCAAATACTGGGGACCTTGATCAGTTAATAATTCTGATAAATATCTCACTTCACAAAGAAAATGTATTCTCCTGGTAATATGGAGAGAAAGAGATGACAAGGGCAAAAGCTTTCTGTAAGGGAAAAAGACTGAGAACATGCCTGTGACCATTACCTAGCTCTGAAGCCAACTGGCACTGACTGGCGTGTGTCCACATTATTAAATTCTTGCTTTCCAGGCAGTGTGGCTGAACACAAATTGCCTGCTGGGATTGGCCTTTGGCCTATGCTATCCCCAAACCATGCCTGGGAACTGTTCAGGAGAGTGCTAGCTGCCCGGAGCCAAAACGTGCCAGGAACTGTTGTAACAATTTGACTCTATAAATAATTGAGCTACAGTGCCTGAAAACATTACGGAGCACTGGTTAATTTACTAGGAGAGATGAAGTCCATGATTCTAGCTTGGAATGGAAATCTTGGACATCTTATAGAACCCTGAGAAATGGAAAATCCTAGAGCACCCAACAGACAGAAGAGACTGCTGATGTGAGGCAGGCAAGCATCCACAGCTGCTCTTAAGTCAAATAAGAAAAACTCATGTCCTGGCACAAGTAATGGAAGTATGAAGTAGTGGGATGTACATCTACACCTCTGGAAAGGGCAAATGGACCATGCTGAAGCAACTGGAGAAAAGCAAACCAGAGATCCGGAAGCTTTGCAAACACTTTGCTCAAGTGCTTTTGAAGAGCATACCTCATTCTGCTTCAAAATTGAACAGAGCTAAATCTCCCAAAGATACTCAGTGAGAAAGAAAAAGGGTACATGCACTGCTAACAGATATGGTCTCAAGGCCACAAGGAGCAGGTGACCCAGAGGGCTAGTGTGGGCTGGAGCCTGCTCAGGAAGCACCCTCCAAAACACATGGAGCCTGTTGGACCTGACCATGCCTGAAGGTCGGCTGCGCTACAGCACCTCAGGAGACCAAGGTCACAGCAGTCATTGAGAGAAACACACTGAGAGAAGGGGAGGCACGACAGGCAGCACACAGCAGGCTCACAAGAGGTCTGCAGACCACTCCTGCAGGGCAGCAGGGACTCAGGACCCAGCTAGACCCATCCATAGGCACAGAGCAGCTGCCCCACAGTAACTGCTCTCCTAATTCCCTGCAAAGACAGCTTGGATGTGTGGGGACTTCAGTGACAAAGGTCTGGAAACTGCTACATCCACCTCCCATGGAAATGAAGACTTCAGACCCTTCTAGTTTAGGTCCTTTGCCAGTTTATGAGACTCAGAGATGTTCAGACACTGGTACCAATCCGGCCCTTTGCATGGAAGTGCACACAAGGTTTCCATGGTTTCTAGCCCTGGCAGGTCTGTGTCTGTACTATAAGTATCAGCACTTACATGGAGTGGTGTCCAAACTCAATTCTCATTGTGCTCAAGCAAACCATCATGCCACCCATGGCCACCAATGTTGTGACTAATTACTGTCACTTGCAGTTTAAGGAGGCAAGCCAAGTGCTGAAACTGGGAATAGAAGCTCTCCCAGTAAATGTTTCAAGCTGCTTTTCTCTTAGTGCCTGAAAATTCATTTGCTGTGTGAAGACCTGACAGCACAGGCCACAAAATCCACCATGGCAAATTTCCCTGCAAAGCATGAGGTAGGGCAGCACAAGGGACAAACTGCGTGTTTAGTTGTCTACTTCCTGTATGGCACTTTAGAGGTCTTTGTTTATCAACAAAAATTAAAAAGTCAGGAGAGAGGATGTTCCATGTGGTCATGTTATTGTTCTTCCTCTGACCCCATGGATGGGGGCTTGCAACTCCCTCAGGTTGAAGGTCAGGTTTTGTAAAAGAAGTTTTTATTGGTTGTGAAACATTTATCTGCTTTTTAAAAAATACAAATTAAATCTCATGGTTTTTCAGAGAGACACCTAATGATTTACAGGTGAAACACAGCGAAATAGCACCTGGTGTGTGATAGTCAGAGCCACTGGGTAGAAAGCAATTAAAAGAAAAGTAAAATAAATTAAAAAGAAAAAAGTATACACACACATAAGAGGAAAAAAAAAAAAACAAAAACCAACACAAAGAGTAAGTATGCAGAAAAGTAATTTAGCATTTCCAAAAACACAATCCATTTTTTATAACACACATGTCAACTTCCTTTCATTAATAATTTATAACTATTTCCTCTGGTGGTGGGACTAAGGCACTGTTGCACCCTCAAGTACATCCCTGACATGGGAGAGGGTTTTCTGGAGGTGATAAATGCATTCAGAGACCACAGTTCCATTCCTCCCCTGTTTTGTGGGGACTCTGTTATCTGTGTCTTAAAAATTTAGTCTGACCTGTTTTTATTAGCTTACAGGGCATCAGGACCAGGCCCTGTGCAAGTCTCTTGTTTTTCAAGGGATCCATTAGTTTTTGAGTTGTGGGTCTCCACAAATCATCTTCACCCTAAACCCTAAATTCTTTTGCATTTCTTGTCATTTTTCCCTTGCTTATTTGGCAGCCCCTGATGCTGCTCTGCTAGGTAACTTTCAAGATGTATGTGTCAACAGCCACAACACTTTGGGGAAAAGAAAACAAGCATAAAAATATTAAATTAAAATATAGATCTACAGTTTTTTTACCAAGGCTATATAGAACCCTATCCTGAACCTACCACAGGTTCAGAGACTTGGGGATCTAGGCATAGATTTTGGTTGCATAGCCTCACCAATGACATTAATTTTTAAGAAGTTTTGCCCATCAGCCAAACTTAACTCTTCTGCAGTTGCACTGTGCTTATCTATGTGCTTACTTCAATGTCAGGCAAAAAGGGTTTGTTTCAGCTTCAGAAGAGAGAAATGCAAGGCATGGTAGAAGGTTTGTTGGGGTCAGCAAGCTACAGGTACTTCCATTCACCCTTCTGGTGTCCTCAGTTCAGTGTCCCCAACTCAGCAGTTTTTGGATGCTGAGCAGTTGTTGTTTGGGAGCACAGATATAGATACAGCTCCATCAAAGACTGTATCATCTCCCTGATGTGATGTAAGATTGGCAATTCCTTTTTGTTTTATTCATTTGACCCTAAAACCTTTTATAGTTTTAATCAAACTGATTTTTGAAAAAACAGAGAGCACAAAATTACTAACAATTAAACCACAATTAAGTTTCTTTGTTCAAAAAGTGGTTAAGCTGCTGGGAGAAGATCCTTCTGTAAAAGTTGCGGTGGTTTTGTTTTATTTTTTCTCTTTGGTTTAAGTGTAGCTTTTTACTCAAAGATTCCGATATGCAGGTTTTTTTGTTTTTTTTTTAGACCATTTTGTTCTTACTTTGTTTCCCTATTCAAAATACAGTAAGGTGGGGCTTAGGGACATGGTTATTTTTTTTTTTTAGACCATTTTGTTCTTTCTTTGTTTCCCTATTCAAAATACAGTAAGGTGGGGCTTAGGGACATGGCACTATTTGGTGCCAAGATTATATTGGTCTTTTACAACTTATTTTTCCTACCATTTTATAATTGCAAAGCTAAATTCAGTCACTTCAACTGAATAGGTATTCACTGCCTCTGAGATGCCCTAGGATGTCTCACCTGACCTCTCCTGCTGGTCCAGTAAAATATCAGTGTTCACAGGTTCTGGATCAATTCTAGGCAGTACAGTGTGGGTGTCTCTAGGTATCTCTAACACACTGAAAGCAAAGCAACAAACTCAAATCCTTCAATTTCACAGAACTTCGGTGAAAAATGTCTGCTTACATTTTAGTGTTTAGCTTCTATTTAGCAACTAGTGCTGCTTCTGTTTCAGACCTGAGAAGGGCTTTTTGTGCCCCCGAAGTACCCATTTCCGCCTCTCAATCTTGCCCTTTTGTTTTCCCTGGCAGCAGCGTGATGTCATCTTGTGACAGCACTTTCTAGCTCAAATCCATGCCTGCCTGCTTCTGCCGAAGGCAAAGTGGAGCTTCAGAGAATAGAAAATACAACATTAAAAGAGTTAGACAGGAGCAAGTAGGAAAATACAAAAGAAAGTAGGAGGGAGGCAGAGCAAGACACGAGCATTTTAAGAGACATTTAACTCATAAGTTTTGCTTGGAGAGTAGGGCCCCAATCAGGGCAGCTGGGCAAGCAGATGTGGTCTGGACCAGAGGCAAGGGGTAGCAACCTATTAAAAAAATTATTCCTTTTTTCCCCTCTGTGACTTCAAAGAAAAACTATTTGCTCATTTGGTAATAACTGATGGGAACCGTGAATTACTGAGCAAGGCCCCCAGCCTAGTGTTTATCTCCTCACCAATAAATCTCTAAACTGAAGCAATGAAGCTAAGTACTGCTGCTATTTCTGCATTTTATTTCCATATTAATCAAAACACAAGCCCTCCCCCACCTCTTCCCTGGCCCCATGTAGCTGGGGAAGAGGCATGAGGGGACTGACTGCATTGGACTTGTCAGGTGGGGTGGGAGAGTGGGGAGAAAAGGAACCCTGCAACTTAGAGGGTTGCATACCAGTGCCTGGTGTTTTGGCTTCAATTTTGTGGCAGAGGCAGTAGGGTCCTCCCCCATGGGAACTAGGAAGCCCTGGGAAGGGAGGGGCTGCTGCTTTCCCCTGAGACAAGGAGCAGCACCTGCCTTCTTCACAGCACAGCTGTGCCAGGACCCAGTGGTCAGCAAGGGGATGCAAAAGTGAGAACCAGCAGTGTCCATCTTCCTCTGATATTTATATTTATATTTATATTTATATTTATATTTATATTTATATTTATATTTATATTTATATTTATATTTATATTTATATTTATATTTATATTGTGTGTGTACACAGAAATGTATTTCACAAATGTGCACACAGAAATTATTCATTTTTGTGATGGAAATGAAAGGAATTTCCTGAGAACACCAAGCTCTCCTCATCTATCCCAGAAGCTGGCTAAGTCCAGCTGTGCTGTGCCGTAGCAAACCATGCTGTGCCTCATCCCCACAGCTCCATCAGCGGGCAGGGATGAGCCCAGAAGGTGGGTGCTGCCAGGTTCTGCCACCATCAGATCTTCTTTCCTATTTCTACCCCTCAGCCTTCTTCCCCTTGCCCCTTTTGAAAAATTTCTGGTTTTTTTTATTTCCCATGTTTGTTTGTGAGGGGAAACCCTCCCAAAGAAAACCCACAGTTCCCCCTTCTGTCCCCATGGGCAAGTCACTGAAGTTGTTCAGGGGAAGGGAAGGGAAGGGAAGGGAAGGGAAGGGAAGGGAAGGGAAGGGAAGGGAAGGGAAGGGAAGGGAAGGGAAGGGAAGGGAAGGGAAGGGAAGGGAAGGGAAGGGAAGGGAAGGGAAGGGAAGGGAAGGGAAGGGAAGGGACGGGAAGGGAAGGGAAGACAGAACCCGGAATGCCTGTGTGTGATTGAGTAGGGATCAAATGTCCCCAAAGAGTCCTTTTGCTCAGGCAAGGGGCCCTCCATGCCCAGGACCGAAGGGGCCAAGCGAGGGAGATGCTTCGGGGCGAGGCAGCACTGCGGGGGATGGCGGTGGGTCCGGGTACCCCACTGCCACTCCTGCAGGGAGGGGTGACTTCGTTCTCCTCTCAGCTGCAATTTACAGCCCAGCCCCGTCCAAGGCTACCCCGCTCGCCCCGCGCCGAGGGGAGGAATGCAGGGCCGGGAAAGATGCGGAGTCGGGGAGGATGGGGGCCCGGATGGAGCCGTGTCAGCCTCGCAGGGAAGGGGCGTCGGGCGGGCTGAGGAGGGGCCGGCAGCCCGCTCCCTGCTGCTCCCGCTGTTCTGCCGCGGTGCCCCCGCTCCTGTTTGCCCCCTGCTCGCTTTCCCTCCGCCAGCAGCGCCGCGGGCTGCCGCTGCCAACAGCGGGGAAGAGGGGGGAGTGTGGGTGAGAGTGCTTTGGCCGTCGGGGCCGAGCAGGGGCTCCAGCCCAGACTCTCTCCCCGGGACGGCTCCGCGCCCTGCACAGAACGCCAGGCACAGCTCCGACTGCACCTGGGGGTCACCCCACCGGGCCCCTCCACAACAGCCCCCACTGGTGCGCCCCATGGTCACCTCCCGGTCCGGCACGGGCACCTCCTCCACGGGGAGGGAGGGAGGAAGGAAGGAAGGAAGGAAGGAAGGAAACTGCAGCATCACTTCATCATCTTGCTAAATTACTAGAATTGTAAGGATCTAAATTACTAAATTGTAAGGATTTACCTCGGGCAGGGAGGTTTTTTATGTGACATGTTAGTTCGTGTTTTCGAGGCAGTTACACATTATTTTCATTTTCAAATCTTTGTGTATGCGTGCTTATGTCTTAACGCTGGCCTGGGTGCTGCAGAATCTCACAGCCCGCTCACCGGCACGGATCGCTCCCAGATGCCTTTCCGAAAGTTTTTTGGCGTTTCGGTTTAAATGCCCCATCCATCCTTCCGCTGTCACCGCTCAGCTTACGACTCAGGGGGAGTCGCCTTCTCCTGTTTCTTCAGGTGCCTCCCGGACATCCCCTTTCTCGTGAGGCAGGGGTCGGGCTTGGCCGGGGGTGCAGCAGGACCTCGCTCCCTTGTGCCGAGCCGCAGGGCGCTGGGAGCCGGCAGCCGCGCTCTATTCCATGGAGAGCCGCCTCCCGGCGGGGCAGAACTGCCTTCCCAACTCTGCCCATCCTACCATTTCCCTCCCGAAAAAAAGGACTGAAAACTAGTTCTCAACAGAAAAAAGAAGTTATTGCCCATAAATTCCCCAGCGCTGCCTGCGGCCCGTCCTCCCGCGGCGGCGCCGGCTGCGGGACTGGCCATGGACCGCCCCGATCAATTCCCGACGGCTGCCAGCCCGCTGGGAAGCTGCCGGAACCTGCCCGGCGGCTCGCACACACCTGGGGACATCGGGTTCGTGGCTGCTCCCGAGGCAGGGCACACGAAGCTGTGCCAGCCTCCTCCAGCTGGGCCCGGCAGGTCCTGGCGAGACCCAAAGACATCAAATACTGCGCCTTTTCTCAGCTTCCAGACCCGGACAAAAGCGAAACAGGCAGCTTGGAATTAATTTTTTACTTTATTTGGAAATCTCATCCAGAAACACTGGTCAATAATAAATATATCGATAGTTATTATCAAGAATATATAAAAAATAAAGACATGGTGGTGTCTTTGAGGCCCCAACCGAAAACAAACAAACGAATGAAGAATAACATTATTTCAAACAATGTCCCAGGAAAACGCATCGAAAAGGAAATAAACAGCAACAAAACTTCCGATTTAGATATACAAATCACCGATCTGGCAAGAGCTGAACCCGCATGTAAAACCAAACCATAACAAAAAAAATTTTAAAAGAAAACAAAAACAAACAAAACAACAACAACAACACAAACAGCAAACACTCACAAACCCAGAGCCAGCAACAGAAATTTGTACCCCAGACAGCTAAATCAACACACTTCACTGAGAGCAGGAGATGGGAGATTTGGCAAAATAGATCTGCTGGGGGGTTGTGCTGTGTTTTGCACTATTTTCATCTTTTTTTGTTTAATTTCTTTTTCATTTTTCTTCACAGAGGGAAGAAGAAAAACCACCGGAACCACCCCCCCCCAAAACAAAACAAAACAAAAGAAAAGCAAAAACAAAACAAAACAAAACAAAAACCAAAAACAAAACAACAAAAAACCAAACCCGCATCATAACGAAATCTGTAAAAACAAAACAAAAAACCACCAAACCACAAAAGCCCCAAACCATAAACCACTCTCGAAAACTTCAGTGAATTCTCTCGGAAGTCCCTGTTGCCAGGGGAGCCGCCTGTGACCGGTCCCACGGGTGACAATCTGGGGCGGAAAGCATGCACGCACTCTCTGGTCTACCTTGGGCCGCCGCTGCGCTTCCGCAGCCAGGTTTGGAACGGGAAATTTCGGAGGTGTCGCCGTGCGAAAGGAAAGAAAGGAAAAACCCGGGGGGATTTTCCTTTTACATACATTTTAAGGAATCATTTACATTTGATTACCATAATCGGCATTATTATTATTATTATTATTATTACCATTATTATCATTATTATTATTATCATCATCAGGCTTTTTACAACAGGGACTTTTTTTTTCCAGTTTAGTATAATAAGAAAGCATCGCCCGAGGAGCCGGGTGGAACATTACCTTTGCAAGGTCCTTACTACGCTAATCCCGTGTTACAGGGGGCTTGGCGGGCGGGGGCAGGGGGGCAGGTCCGTCGGCGGCCCGGGGGGGGAGCGGCGCAGCCCCCTCTCCCTCCGGGGGAGCCCCGGCTCCGGCGCAGCCCCAGCGGCCGGGGGAGCCCCTCCGAGTCACTTCAGGAGGTCCTTGGTCTCCCCCGAGATCCTGGCCATGTTGGAGGCGGTGAGGGCCGAGAGGTGGGGCGGGGGCGGCATCTGGCAGATGGTGCAGGGGCACGGCAAGCCAGCCCAGTGCTGGAAGCCGCTGCCGAGCTGCAGGGCGGGGGGTGTCGAGGGGGTCTTGAGCAGGGAGTGTGGGGGCCGGATGGTGCCGATGGCCGGCAGGGAGGCGGAGAGGGAGGAGGAGGTGTTGGCGGAGGACAGGGCACTGCCGAGGATGGGATGCACCTGGTGCACAGTGCCGGCAGCGTGGGGCGGGTGCCCGGCGGAGTGTCCCACCGTGCCGCAGTGAAAGGCCGAGTGGTGTCCCCCGTAGATTTCCCCAACTAGCCTCTTCATCTCCTCCAGGGAGCTGGTGAGCATCAGGATATAGTTTCTGGCTAGCAGGAGGGTGGCGATTTTGGAGAGTTTTCTCACAGAAGGTCCATGAGCGTAGGGCATCACCTCCCGCAGTCCGTCCATGGCGAGGTTGAGGTCGTGCATCCTCTTGCGCTCCCGGCCATTGATCTTCAGCCGCAGCTGCTGCAGGTCCTGCTCCGAAAGCTGCTTCTTGATTTTGTACTTGCTGCCTTCCCCTCCGGCCTTGGAACCGTTCCTGGTGAGGCCTTCCCCAGACATCTTCTGCACCAGATCGTTCTGAGTGGAGGAGACTGAGTTGAGCCGGCTGTCCTGGTGGTGGTGATGGTGGTGGTGGTGGTGGTGGTCTCTCAGGTACATCTCATCCATGTCTGGCGAGGAAGCTCTGCTGGAGACAGAGCTGGAGTCAGAATTCATTGTATTCAGGCTTCTGAGCAAGAAACTCTTCCCTGCTCTCGAGGTGGTGGAACAAGATAACTCTTCTTCAAAAAGCAAAGAAAACAAAACGAAAAGGAAATAAACGGACGGCAGGGTCTGCCAGCGAAGGGCTGGAAATGCTGGAGGATGAGGAAAAACCCCTCAGCCTCTCTCTCCAGTGTCTCCTCTCTCTCTCTCTCTTTCCCCTCACCCGGTTACTCAGCCTGTTTACAGGATGGCTAGTTAGTGTGTGCTTGGACTAACCTCAGCTTGAAAAAGAGGGGCTTTTATAGAGCTGCAGCAGAGAGCAGAGACAAAAGGAGCCCTCCTATGTATAATGGTCTAGTTAGGATGACGTGCCATTATTCAGGGCGGTACGCTTTGACTGTCCCATTTAGCAAGGACCCCTATTCATATTCATTGTGGTGCCACCCGGGACACCTCAGCCACGGACCATCAGGAGTCAAGGAGACACAAAACCCCTCTGATTGACACCGCACACTCATCGCTCCGTGTGCGCGCCTTCTCCTCCCCCTGCCTCCTCATTTCCAATATAAAACCTCATCCCGTCTACAGTAGGGAGCCAGGGGGCTGCGAGGGGCTGCGTGCCTGAGAGGGGCCGGCCAGCAAACCGCTGTCGCGGGCGGCAGCGGGCAGAAGCCGCCCGGGGAAGTCTATCCTCTAGTGCGGGAGGGGTTGGGGCACGTCGGTCGCCCCCGTCCTACAGCACGCCTGGCTCCACGCTTTGTTTGCCTTTCCCTCCCCCTTTCCCTGTCCCCCCCGGCCGGGGCGTGTGGTGCGGCACCGGCTGGGTCTCGCCTGGGAGGGCTGGCCGCCACTGCCTCGTACCTGGGTAGCCGCTTTGT
Source organism: Pyrgilauda ruficollis (assembly GCF_017590135.1). Lineage (NCBI taxonomy): Eukaryota > Metazoa > Chordata > Aves > Passeriformes > Passeridae > Pyrgilauda > Pyrgilauda ruficollis. The sequence continues at coordinate 14,782,293 of NW_024523648.1, read as the reverse complement.
TTAAATGAGCGATGGTGACTCGGGCATCAGCAGCGGGAAGGTGCGGGCTGGGAAACCCGCCTCCCCCCGGGCCAGTGACTCCCTTTAAATAAACGGGGAAAGCCGGGGTGCGGCGGCAGACCGGTGTGCTTGGCGGCGGGAGGGGTGGCCGGCAGCCACCGCTGACCCCGGGCTCCGGCGGGGGGCGGCGCGGCGGGGCGGCCGGAGCCGCCGTCGGTGGCACCGAGAGGGCCGGGCCGGGCCGCACGCAGGCGGGAAGGGAGCCAGCTCGGGGGGCAGCTCTGCAAACATCCCCAGGCGTTCGCGCCAGTAAGTAGATGGGTCCCGGGCACCGGCCGCAGCCGGCGGTGGCGCGGGGAAGGGAGGAGGGTGCGTGGGGCAGAGCTGGCTCGGCCGGGCAGGGCGGGCGGGGCACCCGGGGCGGGTGTCGCCACCTCAGCTCTCGGCCGAGCCCCGTGTCTGCCTCTGCCCCGGGTGCGGATTGAGCCGGCGTGGCCGCCTGCGAGGTCTCTCGGGATGGGGAGGTGAGAATTCCCCTGCGGGGACGGTGGTGGGAGCAGCCTTCGTGCCCGGGGAAGGACGTGTGTTCCGCCGGATCCTCCCAGCCCCGGCGGTGCGTACGCGGTCAGTGCGGGGCTGTCAGACAGGACGGAACGGGAGCCACCCGCGCCGCCCGTGGAACTCCCGGAGCTGGCCCTGGTGCCCCCTTCTCTCGGGGGAAACTGACGGGCTGTGTCTACTTCCCAAAAGGCTCTTAGGTGCCGGTAGAAATCTTGGCAGGAATTCGTTCCTCCACAGTGTCCATGCCCCGAGGAGGGCGAAGAGTCAGAAAAAGAGGGATATTTTCGTTCCACTGAGTTTAACTGTGGTTAATCTGCTGGGCAAAATTAAAGCCTTCTGATTCCAGCACTGTCAGTAAATCCTGCGGTGAGAAGGAAAAGAAAAGAAAAGAAAAGAAAAGAAAAGAAAAGAAAAGAAAAGAAAAGAAAAGAAAAGAAAAGAAAAGAAAAGAAAAGAAATAGTTTAGGAGAATATATCATAAGTAACTGAACGCGATCTGGGCTTTATCACTCTTCCACCGTAAGCCTCCCTAGACTTTTCCTCAGCTGACAGGTTTGCCGGCCATAAGGCAGGAAACTCGGCCGGGCCCGGCGTCCTCAGGGCCGTCCGACCCCACAGAGCGGGTGCCGCCGGTCCCCGCACCCTGCAGAGCCGCTCTCCTGCTGGCTCCTGGGGGCTGCCCGCTCCTCCCTGAGTCCTTTTCTCCCGTAGAGCTGGGGTGAAGCAAATGAACAAAAATTGATACGGTGACGGCGACAGCGGCAGAAAACCGCACAGGATCGGGGAAAAGCCCCGGCCCCGGTTTGGAGGCTGCTCGAGTCTACATTCCCACCCCTCGTCCCCGCGTCCGCCGCTCCGGAGCAGACGCGACTCTTGGTTTGGGAAAGACCAAATCCGACGGGGACAGAGAAGAGGAAGGCAAAAAGATGCCGTAGGGGGACGAGCAACAGGAGGGGTCCTATCCTCACCTCCGGCAGGGCGAGCTGCTCCTGCGAGCCCCGCTCACCTCCGGGCTTGGGGTTTCCTCGGGATGGGGCCGGGGGACGATGCTGGGCTACGGAGCCGCCGGTGCACCGCGGGGCGAGAGGGGCGGGGGCTGGGACGGGAAAAAAAAAACCTGGACTTGTCACTCGAAGTAATATTACTAACAATTTTCTCTCCCTTTCCACGGGGATGTCGCTGCTCCCCAATCCCCCGTGTCGGCTGTGCGGGCCGGTCCCGCCTGCACTTGCCGCAACATCTCCCTCACGGGACGGGGTGGGATTCGGCTCCGCTCGGGGTCGCCTTAGGGCAAAGGAAGGAGTTGGGAAAGATACGCAAGGTTAAATCCCGAGCGCAGGAAGCCTCGCCAGGAAAGTCGTTTCGGAAATCAACAGCCCTTCTCCAGAACGACTGCTGGTCGTAACACTGCCTGACGCATCCAGCCTTCCTCGCTGCTTTCCTTTGCAGCTCGAAAGAAAAAGATAGATGAATAAAGGAAAGAGACACAGGAAGAGTGATAAAGGGAGGGGGGAAAGCGAAAGAAAGAGAGAGAGAGAAAAAGAGAGAGAGTGAGAGAGAGAATGAGAGAAAGGAAGAGAGAAAGAAAAAGAGAGAAAAAGAGAAAAAGGGAAGGAAAGAGAGAAAGAGGGAAAGAAGGAAAGAAGGAAAGAAAGAAGGAAGGGGGGAAAAAAAGGCACAGCAGAGCCGTGCGTGGAAATTGTCACTCGGGCGCAGCCAAGTGGGAGAAGACCCTCCCGGACACATGCCGTGAGCCAGCGGCGAGCGGCGGGGCCGCCCCGTCCCGTCCCGTCCGGGCGGCGGGCAGGGGTCCGCGCTGGCTGCGCTCCCCGCTGCCGCTCCGCGCCGGACAAATGCCCTCCATCCCCCGGCCAGGGACATTCGGGATAGGGCTGCGAAGAAGTCGCGGTTCAGTCAACAGCGAAACTGCCCCCGACGGCACAGCAACGAAATTAACCCCCAGGAGTCAGAAAACCAAATGTTTCACTATTCGGAGAGTCGGAGATGGTGAAAAAATACGGCTAGGACGTAGTTATATCAAATTAACGAGCTCCATCCCATCTTTTAATTTCTATTTTCGTAAAGGCACAGATTTGGTGAAGAAGGCAAACGTGTTTTTTCTGGAAAGACGAACTGCTCGGAGAGACTCAGAGTATCAGGTGCGGGAGCGCCCCGTCCCGCACAGCGCCGGCACCGAGCCGGACCGTGGGGGACTCAACTCGCTCCGCACCCGGCTGCTGCTCACGGGGACGATTTTGGGTTTAGAGGCTACTCCGAATCGAAATCGTGCGTTTTCAAATACTGGATTTTAGTTAAAGGGTGTACTTTAAGGCAGTGCCTGATTTTGAATTATCATGGAGTTTGGTATGGAAATTGGACATACTTTGCTCTTGCACAGTGTCACTATGACAGAATATTAAATCTTGTCTCCCCTTGACTTTATTGATCTGGCCGGCAACATAGAATCTAATTAATTACATGAAAACTGCTTACACCAGTGCTATGTATTTTTCTTTCGGGTTTATTAGAAGCCTATTCGTTTTTATGGTTTATTGCTATTAGTTTTCGCTATCTCTACTTGGTTTTAATTTAATTTTGATATTTGACAACCGTGCTTTCACTATAAAAGTAGTTACAATAATTAGCAGTACAAGTAGTTGTTGATACAATTGAAGAAGCCAAGATCACTGCATTAAAAGAAAGCTCTCAGCTGGCTCTCTGTGAGAGAAGAGCTGCTACAAAGGGGTTGTGCTGCATCGCACTGGGTGCTAAAGCTGAAATTTGGTTGTTTCTAAACATCGCACATTTTATTTTAGAGACGATGGCTGAGATTCCCTAACTGCTTGCTGCTTTTGCTCAAGATGTACTAATGGATTTCATTTAGATTGACGGTATAATTCAGATTGATAGCATCTTGTCATCTGACACTTTGACATCTCCAAAGTGAACAGGCTGAAAGACTGTTTAGTTCTTGTGTTTATCATGAATTTTCTTTCTGATAGCAGGGCAATATGAGGGCAGTGACTGGGAAAGGGAAAGAAGGCTGTCCTGGCTGCTGTAGTCAAATTCTGCAGACAGATAGACCCAGAGATAAAATTCTTCTGCCTGGTTAGAGAAAAATTCTTCTCCATTCATGTAGTTTTAAATTCGTTGGCAGCAAGGGGTCAGAACAAATTCTCCCCATTCTTTAATTATGAAACTGGAGCACTTACTGATATCTTCAAAGTACTCTGTGGAAGACAGCAAAATTAGGTCTATACCTGGCACTGCTTCTGGAGATAATTTAAAGGAAATAACTGACAGACATTCCAGTGCAGTTAATTAAGTATGACATTTTATTTTCTGTATTTAAATACTGATTCACAAAACTTATGGAAAAATATGGCACAAAACCTTAATAATAAAATCTAAAAAGTCAAAGTCTAATTAATTAGAGACGTGAAATTACTTTCCATAATTAATAAAAAACAATCAACAGTTTGCATGTAATCCCTTTTTTCCCCTGTAGTGACTGCACCTGAAACCTGCATTCAAAAAGATTCTAGAAAATTAGTTTGAATATTTCTTCAGCTATCAGACATGCCACAGTAACAGCCAGCAGTGAAATATTTTGCTATCTTTGGAATTCCAGAAAAAAACCCCAAACAAACAAACAAAAAACAAAAAACAACAACAAAAAAAAAAAAAACAAAAACAAACAAACAAACAAACAAAAAAAAACAGAACAAAACTGTCAGTATTATTGCATATGCATCCACTAAATAGTTCAATTTTAGCTGGTTGGTAGAACTTGCATTATCTCCAAAAAACAGCCACAGAGCTGAGACTGTGATACATGTTTCCCATGTGTAGTGCTCAGAGAGTGGTGCACACTTCAGGAATGTGGAATGGGCTAACCTGACAGTCCTGGCAAAAAAACTTGTCACATTGTTGGGAATCACATCTGGCTTGACACAGTGTTGAAGGATAATAATTCTGCTCAAAGGCCTGTATTTATTTTCACGCTTATGTTCTGGCCCATATTCAGACCTAAAATATTAACATTCTCAAATGAGCAAGTTTTCTTTTTGTTTCTGCCTTTCCATGTAATTTGCAGTTATTTGCATTCTTAATACTGTGAACTTTCTCCATCTCTTACACTGGATGCTGAAACTCACACAGTGACTTTTAAGAACTCTCTCTCTCACTGTTTAGATAGTTGATTATTACTATGTTATTCTTTAAGTCATACAGGGTATTCAAATATCAGCTGTTAACAGGGTGGGAGATGGATACAGAGTACAGGAGAGCTGCCCTCACGCTCCCTGCAAATCCTCCCCATCAGAAACCCCAGATGCGCTGAAGCTAAGTAAGCTTCTCAAATATTTACAGTTATCTCAGTGTGAAAGCATTGGTGTTCTAACCAATAAAGATTGAAATGGTTTGCCATCTCAGAAACAAGTGTAATGCAATTTAGTTTTCATAGCTATAGTGAAAACAAATAAAGTCATAGAAATTATTGAATAATTTTTCCACTACACATTCAAAAGCATGGAAGGCTCACTAAAGAGAAAGAAAAAAATTCTTGTCTCATTTTGTATCTCAATTTTAAACAATACATGTTTCCAGTGAATATTTACAGGTTGATAATAGGCTAGTACAAATTCTAGAAGACACAACAAAAATTATCTGCAGTCTATTCACAAACCTTTGCCATGTCTCAGTGTTTGGGGATGGGCGTATGGACTGCCTTCAGCACCCTTGAATAGAAGTCTATTGTGTGGGCTTGTTCCATTGGGATCAATGGGACAACATGTGCAGTGAGATGCTAATGAACACCAGAAACGATGGTAAAATCTGGCCTGGCTAAGGCATAAGGCTGTTTTTATAAATCACTGCTGAATGTCTTGCTATACTTCTTTCAGCTAAGCTGCTGAAACCTCAAATATTCAGGGAGACTTTACTATATAAGTTTTTTGCATCATTTAAATCACATTTTCCCACCCTTACAATGTGAATAATTCTCCATTCCTGTCTTGTTTAAAGCTGCAGAAGAAGGCAGTGCCTTTTCAGTTACAATTGCACTGTTAATGTAAATGTGATTCCAGAAATGGAAAATAAAATACACTGGAGGAAAATAATATCAAACACAAGTATAAAAGAGAAGAATGATGGTCAGAAAGCAGGCCCATGGGAGAGGATAGTGCTGGTGGCGTGTAGCCTAATGGTCATTGCCCCACTGCCGCTGCAGAGCTCCCCATCAGAAATGCTCATGTCTCACATGAGGGGGTGACAGCCCCAGCCCATCTCAGAGAAGCCCCCAGGCAACAGTGCCACGGCAGGGACAGTGGTGCCTGGTGAGTGCTAAAAGCCAGGCACAGGGCTGCGGTGCTGGAGGAGACGGGTGCTTTTCCTGGTCCTCCCTGCAGCCTGGGCTGGGACGTAGCATGTGTCATTTGAATGGAAAACCTACAAACCTATGGGTATAACATTGGGAGCCTGTAATTCTTGGCAGCTTGGAGCAGGCTTAGAAGTGCTCAGACACAATAGCATTGAGGATCATAAAAGTCCCACCTCTGTCTCTTAAAAGAGAGAGAGAGGGAGAGAAGACAAGCTCCACCAACACCATCTTTTCTCACCAGCTTATGGCAGAGGTTAATTATTAACTATTGAAACACTGACAAACTGTGGTGTTTGTTTGCTGATTATGAGGCCTGTCAGGGCCAGAACCAAACCTTACTGAAGCTGACTGATGCCTCCTGGTTTCAATAGGCTCAGAGGTCAGGCCCCTAAAATTCAATTCACCAGTGCTGTTCCTTGTAATAAAGAACCAGTGAGTACTTTGAGGAAGCTCTTAATTACTCCAATGAGATAATTTCGTTTTTAAACAAAAATGTTTTAATTGGGGGCAGACCCTTTCATATTTGCTTCCCAAGAAGGAAATTGATTAGCAAAATGTTAATAATGAGATTTTAAAGGAGCTCATGCCAGCCATAGACGCCAAGCTCAGCTAAGGGAGCTCACATTTTCTTTTCAACTGCCAGTGCTAAGCAAAACTGTTTTCAGGGAAGGACCCATGGATGGAATGCAGGTCATCTTCTCTAGTTTGCTAATACCGCTGCTGTAATAATTTTGTCTGTTATTCTTTTCCACCCAACCCAAAGTAGGGTGCCCAGTAGCAGCAATTTCATGCATCCAGATCTAGCCTGAAGCCACCATCTCTTTGTCAGGAAGACACTTCCTTGCAGAGGTGCTTAGCTGGGTCCCTGAGAAAACACAACCTTCATATGGAACTCTGTGGTTTCAGACACTGCCAGCACATTTAATTTAGAGAAGAAATATATGGGACATGAGAGATTCCTTGGTGGAAGTTAGTGACCCTAGCACCCTGCCTGGCTGTCAGAAATACTTCTGACTGGGAGGGTGGGATGGAACAGGACCTTGGGAGCTACAGCTTCTTCTCAGCCACTTTGTGCACAGCAAAACAAACATCTGGCATTGCTTTTATGCTACCCCCTTTTTTCTTTCAGGTATTTTGTACACTCAGGGAGATGAGAGTTCTAAGTTTCTTCCAGACACAAAGAATACATTTCTGGAGTGGGATGACACACATAATCCAGTCTTGCTAACAATTACTGCCTGCAGTATGGCAAGAACAACTGACCCAAAAAATGTGGATACACTGAGATGTGTGAAACCTTCACTATGGGGAATACTGTGGAAATAGCATAGATAGAAAACACTAGGCAACAAAAATCAGAACTGTAAAGTGTAAAGAAGCAATAAATAATATGTATTTTTGATTTTATAGCTCTGCATGAGTGATGGTAACAGATGCAGTGGGAAGTAATTATTCTGACCACCTCTGATGCTAAAATTATACTTAAAATTATGTTCATAGGTGTGTATGTTTTGAGTTGTTTTCTCATCAGTTTTGTTGCTTTTCTCCACAGCTGGCCAGCACCCATAATGGATAATCAGCATGTTGCAGCTCAAGATTTTGCAAATATCGCTACCTTTTTCCTAAACTGCAGAAGCCCAGTCTTGCATCGTTAGTGTATGTGAGCTATTCAGAACTCCCTGAAGATTTTGGGGAGCCAAATCAGACCTGACAGCCTCCCTGGCTTTTGATATTTTAAGGATTTCCATCTATCTGAAGTCCTGTAGAGTCCTTTGTACACTGAAAAATTTAGTGACTTCCCAAAATCACTAGAATCCACATACTTAGTTCCTTTGATCTGGGTATTCATGGCACCCTTTTCCAGGTATTTTTATTGAAATAAGACTTGGAGTTGCAAAAATAGCAAGATAACAAAATATCAACTCAACCTTGGTGCATTTAACTAATGAGAAAAAAGACCCACTGGATTTTGTACTGCCTTACTCTGATATCAGTAAATTCATATTAAATATATTGATTTCAATTCATATTCAGTCAGGACTCCATGCCTTTTAAAGATAAAAGTAAATGGAAATAACAGAGAGATCATCTTTGTTATTTTAGCAACATTTCGGTTTTCTTCAGCCTATTTAATAAACTCTGAAATTTAATTTCTGGGCCAAAAATTGTAAAACAAGTACATACTTATTGGAAATTTTAAAAAAGAAATCACTGAAAGGACATTCTTCAGGGTATAGAAAGTTGGTTTTTTTTCTGTTTGCATGATTTTTTAATCTGGTTGTATATGGTCCTGTCCCTCATAAGTCACAGCAAACAATATAGTATTCCACAGGAGCTTTTATCCTAGTGAGCAGAAAGTGAGCAGAAAGACTGAACAAAAGAATGAATTAATTAATTAATTGATGAATGTATTTAAATAAGGCTCCACCTGCTCTGCTTCAAAAATCTCTCACTATACTACAGAGAGGTTTGTTACACTGACTAATATCAAAGCCTTCCTCTTGATTTTTGAACAAGATGATTTGTACTTGGAGTGATTGCCAAAATTCGAGATATGCAGCATAAATGCTGCCTTTGCTGATGTGTGTAATATCAGGAAATCATGACTTAAAGGCAACAGGGAAGGCAGTCTATCCAAAATGAAATGGGGAAAAGTATATTTTCCCACTGCTTTTTAGGTATTTTTTTTTTGGAAATACCTAACACACTGGTTTCATCTTAAGGATGAACGATTCACTAACATGAAGAATTTAACTTAATATGAACAAAGGCACTCTTTTAGGATTTTGGTTTTTGGTTTTTGTTTTGTTTTGTTTTGTTTTGTTTTGTTTTGTTTTTTCCTTTTTATTCTCAGCCCAGCGATGCTTTCTTGTCTTACATCAACAGACAAGATGTACGGTAACAAACTGCACGGGACAGGACTGTGGTTCACCTACCAGAAACCAGCAGAATTCGCCAAAAGTTTGCAGAAGGGCTGCTCTAAAATAGAGAATGGAGAAAGTCGCAGTAGTTGTAGCTCCTTACTGGGGTTGTAGCAGAGCCCCACCGGTGGCACTGAAGAGAAGGGGCTGGTGGCTAAGGGGTGTTGGATTAAGAGGGGTGGGGGTGGGATTTGTGCGTCCCCCCCACCCCCCGTCCCAGACAAAGGTCCCTGTCCCCCGCAGGAAGGTGCTGAAATGCAAAGCAAGCTCCCAGCTCCTTTTCTCTCTCTTGGTGGCATTTGGAAGTGTAAAGCTTTGAATACCAATTGCTTGAACTGGACATATGTGAATCTCTTCTAATCCTACTAATCCCGTCCCCGAGTGCTTCTTTGTATGTGGAGGCAACACACATAGATCTAAGTGAAAGTGGCCGTAATCCTGGAAATGTGGAAAAATGTCCCAGTGTGGGAGTTGGGAGAGGGAAAAGCTCCCCAGCGGAGGGAACCCGCTGGAAGAGCTTTGTGTTTGTGGGGTGAGCGAGGGGCAGCAGTGGGGGCAGGGGAGACATGAAGGAGAGCTCTCACCTTCCCTGAGCCGCGAGGAGGAAAGCAAACCCACCCAGCGGGAAAGCTCCCTTTGCAAACAGCCATCGCACACTTGAGCAAACCCGCAGAACTGAGACAAAGTTTCCAAACGCTGGGAAATTCACCCACCGGCAGCTTTCAGCAGTGTGAGCTCAGCAGGCAAGGCACTAATGTGCTGACTTCATTATTTCCCGACCTCGTCCCGCTGAATGGCAGATTTGTGGAGGGAACGGTGCGTTATCACTCCATCCTTCCCCGGCCACAAAGATAGCGAGAGGAGCTGGGATAGTGCCGGCTCTGGGTCTGGCTTGGGGCGGGGGGACGCTCTCAACCTGCGAGGAGGTGAGAAGTGGGAACAGTACCGAGGCAGCAGAGAGGAGTCAGCCTGCAAGGGTCCGGATGTGCTCTTCATTCTGCCTCTCTGGAAACTGATTTCAGGCAACAAACCCTCCAACTTTACATTGGTGAAAGGATAGAGACGGCAGAAGCTTCTGTATCTTTGATTCACCACTGAAACCTCAGCATCTGATCAAGCTGCTATTTAAAATTAACATCCACCTGGATACTAACAAACCCTATGGGTTTTCCAAATATACAAGTCATATAATTCAGCCACACGAATTTCCCAAATGTCAGACAGCTAATTTACATTTTCTTGGCTAGTCACTGAATAAAACGTGTTTATACCCCACAGTAGATCGTGTACAAGGAAATTAATCTGGTTTTTGTATGCGCTTTCAAAATATTTTAAAATATGGAGCAATTGATAACATTATTTGCCAGGCAAATCTTTATTTTGCTCAATAAATCTCTAAATAAAACCATGTTAGGTAAGAAAATCTAAGGCTATATATTCTCTTGGAGTTGACTTTTTTATTACCTCACCAGACTTTGTGCTTTCATAAATAAGTGTCAACTGAAATTAACCTGCTGTTTAGAGATAGTATAAACCATCCCAAAGTCAGCCTGGGGACTGCAAGTCCTTTTTCTTTTTTTTTTTTTTTTTTTTTGCACGTGAACCTTCTGAATGTCACAGGGACAGAAAATGAGGCTAGATCTTTAACTTTGCATGGATAAAGCAATAAGATTGCCTCTTGGAAACATGTTAAGGCAAAACCCACAGCGCACTAAAATCACTTCATTAGCAAGAAACAGCCCAGGGAAGAGTTTTTCCAGGTGCGTCAGAGAACACATAAGATAAAATGGGGGAAGAAAACTTATCTAAGCCCAGCTCTGTGGACATGACCCCGCTGCTGGCCACAAGAACACTGCTCACATGGAGAACTAGTCTTGGCATTCAAGGGATGCTGCTGATGTTGCAGCAACCAGCTCCTCGAACTCCAGCAGTGCTGTCCTGCCTGCAGACTGGCAGGGAGAGAGAGTACAGCCCTTCTGGGCAGAGACAATCCACCGAGCCAGGGCACACTGGCACGGTTGTTTCCCACTTTAGACTTCCCAGACAGGGAAGAGAAGGAAAACAATTTATCTGTAGGGAAGCTAGCTTCATTTGTGTGAAAGAGCCCTGTGGCCCAAGGGTGCCTGTGGCGGTATCTCCCTCAGGACGCCAAGCATTTCACCAGCAAAGCAAGGGTGCCATTTTTCTATCATGTGATGGATCCTAGACTGTCTCCAGGCCTTTAGCCCAGAGGCAGCAAGTGTCCCATGTCCATATTGCTGAGGTGCCCTCCAGAGGAAGCTGTCTGCAGGGACTCTTCCTGGTGGCTGGAAGCCACAGCCAGGCAGTAGCCAGATGGCCATTTCATGGCACCACTGATAGAGCCTTTGGCCTTACTCGTGCTCCAGCACGTGTGGTGACATGATGGCCCCCAGCTGCTGTGGATAACATTGCCTGCCCCTGAGAGCCCTCTGTTCCATTTTGAACAGGACCCCGTGCTCTCCACAGCCTCAGCCTGCACAGAGGGGTGGCGATGGGGCCTGTAAAAAACAGGTGTCCTTGACACGTGAGCACAGGCAATTCTGGAAGATTGCATCCCGACAAAGTTTTTATGATGCTGTCTTGTCCTACCAATCTTCATCTAGTCACTCTGCCCATGTAGCTGAGATGTGCCCTGAAGGAGCAGTGCAGCTCCCACTAAAGAGCTATTTGTTGTGAGGTGATAGCTGGTAAAGCTGCAGGCAAGGTCAGAATCCATATCATGCCAAGGCAACCTGGTGCTGTACAGGGCAGTGGAAATATGGCACAAGGGACACAACGGATGTCAGGACAAGATATCTTGAAAGAGAAGGTCCCTGTACAAGTGCTCCAAGTGCTGGTTGGCAAGGGTCGTGCCTGGGGGTGGTCCGTGAGGTAGGACAGTGCCGGTGTGGCCAGATCAACCTCAGCCTGTTGTGTAGCTGTGCAAGGGAGTGGGCTGATGCCAGTGGACTAGTCCTCATCTGCAACCAAAACCTGTAGCACAAGCACTGAAGTGTGCCACAGTGAAGAATATCAAGTCCAGATGTTGCTATCTGCTTGTCTACTGTCACCTTGGCACATAAATTTTTGGACACAGGCAGGTTTTTTCCCCCTAATTCTGCCACATATCAAGGGCATTATATCCAGGATACATAAACTAGGATTCTCATTGTCATTCTCTTTGATGGACTCACACCAACAAGGGATCTGACCCTATTTCTATAATCTGCCCCAAATGCCAATGATTAGAGTCTGTTTCAATTTAAAGCAATGAAGCATTAATATATTTTAAAAGAATTTCGTTTCAAATGATTGCAAACAAAATGAAAAGATGTGGCACCCTATAGGCTACTGAAATCAATTGGGTGAATTTGGAACTTAGTATTTACTGTTGGGATCTACACAAATTCAAGAGCCAAAGGCAAGATTAGTTGGATTAGTGCTTCAGTGGTCCTTCATTATCCATTTCTCCCTCAGTGACATGATTTTTGTCTTCAGTTAACTGTGCTTATTAAATGAGAATGATGAAGAATTGAATTAAAAATACATAAGTAGAAGGAGGATGTTGAATCTTGTTAATCTTGTTTAGAATGTTACTGCATTTCATGAAATAGAAATTTTAATGAACATGAGGTTTCCTACATGTTCTCCTGGAGTTTAGTCTAAGAACCTCCCTCTGACATTGGAAAAGAGAAAAACAGAAATGTCTCACAATTTGGTTGCTTACCACACTGAAGATAGAATCAGATCCACCTGAACATGGGGTTTCTGAGCACAGACCACTCTTTCATTCCTCTAGTTTATACTGCTTTCTAGGCTGTGATAACAGCTGGAGAATCCCTTGTGTGTTTGAGGATCCCAGTCTGTCTCCTGTAGGGACAGCAGAAGGGGAAGAAGCCCCTTAATGGTGTGAATTCAGACTTGGCTCTGCTGCAGACACTCTTAACATTAGGCCAGTTTTACAGACTTGCACAAGGATATCCTGATGCCCTGGAGAATTAGGCTGCTGTTCTGAAAAGTGAACTTATTGATCAATTTGTTGTGGAAAATCAGAGATGTACAGGTAACTTGACCTGGAAAATTGTCTCTTTTTACTGGAGCATCAGCTGACGTGACCTGTAAGGTTGGGTCCAGTCACAAAGTAGAAGGGAAGGAGACTTGCATGTGGCACAGAAAATGGAAGAGACATGAGCATATCATCTACTCAAGTCTTCCATTAAGTCAGCAGCTGAATCTGAAATCAGCCCAAATATTTACTCATGACGTGAGTAGAAATTATTTCCCAGGGCACATTTCAGACAGCCTTTTAAATAGTCTGTTAAAATAAATATGACCACATTACTTTTTAATTTTTCACTGTTCCAAACCAGGTTTAATTAGGCACACTGCAACCTTGAAAAAATCTAAGAAACAGGGAAGTTATATTGATTCTTTATTGTCACTTTAATTGTCTATTCTGATGTGTTAAAACTGAAACAATCTTCCAGATGCAATGTCTAATGAACTCCAAGATCAAACATGATCTTGCTAATTATGGAGTTAATGAGGACAAGTTCACAGGCAGAGTTAAGTTAGTAACTACATGTTTCAAAGCATCTTGAAGCTCAATAAGATCTTCATTTGGTGTTATAATGGTACACAGTTTGCATTTCTTCTTTCTGAACATGTTACAGAAGGGCACCCTATGTATGTTATATGCTGCTAATCATGTGCAAACGACACAAAGACAACTTCAATAAATTAGGAGACTGGCTGTTTATAAATCAACTCAACATTGAAATCTCATTTACATTTCTGCTATCCCATGTAATGTGTTTACACACAAATAATGACAACATTAGCATGGGAGGGGGACAAATTTAAATTCCACAGCATGTTTCTGAAGCCAAACCATCAAGAAAAGGCAATCAACATTGTAAATGAGCATACAGGCATTTAGATTTTAAAAACAGAAGCACTACTAAATCAGGCCTTTGAACCCAGATAACAAAATGAACCTTACAGCTGCATCCATTTCAAGGGCATGCTTACACTGGGCACAAGTGGGATAGGATAGTGCTGTGTTTGAAGCAAGCTATTCTTCTCACTCCTACTAGGAAAGCTTGTATCTGAAAATTATTGTTTCTAGGACTGTTTGTAACGAGAGTTTATTCTCTATTTATTTCCTCCTTTCCCTGGTTTCTCTTTTAAAATTGTTGATAACCTTGGAGTTATAGCTATTCCTTCTGCCCTTGCACAGTAGACACTCCTGAAGGGTCTGTAAGGTCTGTAATCACAAAAAAAACCCCAAACCCACAGACAACCAGGTTGCTCCACGTGCATTAGTGGAAGCAGCAGGATTTTGTCACAGTGGCAAGAGTTTGTCTGCATTCAGCAAGCAACTATGCTGGATTAAGCAACCAATGCCATGTGTTTTACATTAAGGAAGCCATGTCATTTGGGAATAAAGATCATTTGACAACACACTGGGAACACTTTAGAGCTCACAGTTCTGGATCCAGAACAGTAAAGCAGGAGGTATCAGATAAAGGCTCAGAAATACCAACAATAACCATGAATTCATGAGAGGTTCAGGCAAGCAATGGAGCCTGGAGTAGTGCTGTATAACATGTCTACCTCTTGATTTAGAAATATATCCATTACTTCAAATTTATCTTACAAGTACATGGCAGATATATCTCCATTCAAGTAAGTGGAGAAGGACAGGTGCACATCCCTGATATGCAATTTTACTTTTTCATGGAATCTGGTTTTATGCAATGTAGTTCTTCAGGCTGTGGTTATGTGAGCCATTTTTTGGCATCAGTGCTGCTTTATTTGCTTCTTTTTCCTGCGTCACTTCCTCCTCTATGCTGCTGCAGCTGTTCTCATGACCCCTACAGCAAGCCATATCAAGGAACAAATCTGGGTGAGAATAAAGCAGTGTTATATTTTTTCTGGATTATTTTCCAATCAGATTAGTTAATGTCTTCATTTACCACAGTGCTATAAAACTCTTTGTGCTAACACAGGAGGAGACAGATGGGAATGGAAGTAGAGGTATAAAGGAAGCAAGGAGGACAATAAGAGGTGGTTTAAACAGCACTGCCACAATATGTATCGCAGTCTCTGTTTGCTGATTCAAGACATAGTTTCCTTCCCCTTTTGTCCTACCCCGACAAAATTCTTTTCCTTAACACTCAATATATGAATGAATTTTTCAACATCTGCTTTTATCTAAAGTGGTATCACCCAGGCACTCAGCATGAGGTTTGGGGAGATAGCTGTTACTTAGTCTGCAAACCAAGCATTACTTAGATCCATATTTAAACAGAGTGTTTAGAAAACAATTTTTTGAATCCTCATAGGTAAGGTGGCAACTTTAAGATGCTTTCATTTGTGGTCAACTGACCTGGCCCAACAGTTTCTATCTACCCTTTTGACAAGGTTTCATTTGGAGGTTGTTATTCGTGTCAGTTGGAAGCTTAGAATAAAAAATAAGTTCAGTCTGTGGTACTGAATCCACATATATGAAATCAATCCTCAGAACCATTTCTTTTCTTACAACTAGCTTATGTCCTCCTATCTTAGTGCACTGCATTCGATCCTTCCTTTCCCAATACTCCCAGGCAAAGTGAGGCAGGACAGCACTCGCACTTCCCTCTCCTTTTCTGCTGCTCCCATTTGCTGACCAGTGTTCAGCTCCCTGTCATTTCTGTTAATGGGTCTAGGTGGTGCTTCTCTTGGCCATCCTCACTTCTTCAGGGAAATTGGTTTCCATTTCATGGCTCTGGGTGTGAAACTTGGCATCTGAAATGTGTGTCTGTGTGGTCCCCTGTGAGCATGGAGGAGGGTGCTAGGTTCCTGGTTCAGCCTCTCTCAGCATGGAGGCAAAACCACCTCAGGCACATTTTTGTTCAGCATGCTGGCTGTTGCTCAGCTTCGTCTGTGGTGCATAACTCTTCCCCAGGCCTGGTCTGAAGAATTTGGACCTCTCACTGTGGGGCTATGAATAGCATGGTGAGGGAAATCACCAAGCCAGCATGTAACAATGCCAAAGGTGAGCATCTTATTCCTTGTGCAGATAGAGCTTTCCTGTGGCAGATACCCCAAGAAGTCAAAATTTCTTCTTAGGAGTTGGAGCTACAAAATGCTCCTGTAGGAACTCCTAGGTCAAGGAAGGGACGTAAGAGAGAAGCTAGAAATTAAGGAAAAACCTTGAGATCATTCTGGATAGAGTGACTCTTTGATTTGTGTCACACTTGAACAGTCTGCATGAGCAAAAACTGGTACAGCATGACACCAGTTATTTCTAAACTGAGGAGAGTGCTGGCCATCTAATAAAGGAGAATATCTATCCCGTTATGTCTTCATGGAACATAAAAATTCCTCTAAAATAATTTTAATCAGAATTATTATTTTCTTTACAACACAAATTCTATCTCATTGCTTTGCATGTTGCTGTGCAACAAGTCCTTTTAAGCAGTCCCTCAATACTACCAAAGGTTTTCTTATACTACTTAAAATAGGGAATGTTTTCCCATCCTACATGGCCTTTGGTTTCCATTCCTTTCAGTGTGATTTCTGCTTTGTTTCTTTTCTGTGCTAGGAGATGATAATGAGGCTCACACACCTTCTGCTTTGGTGCTTGGAAATCTACCCTGGGTTTAGCTCAGATGTAGTGAGCTGAGAGGCTTCCCCCTACACGCCGCCAATTTTCAGTGCACTCATATGTGGCTGACGCGGTAGGGGGCTAATCCCAACAGCAAACATTATACTCTTTCCATACTCACTTACACTTTGGAATCAAGGGTAAAAAGTTCTCTTTGAAGCTCATTTTCTCTGACTGGTCTGGCAAGATAACGTGAACTTCCCAGATTCTGGCCAGAATTCAAATGTATTGCCGTGCAGCTCAGTGACTGTTGCAATTGTTCCAGCCCTCCCGCACACCAGCCTTCCTGTAGCATGTGATGAGAAGGACACACTTCTTTTACAAGAAGTAAGAAGCCATTTATTTAAGCATGGCTGCAGGCAACATTGCTGAGTAAAGTTTACCCATAGAAAATTTGTCTATTTTTGCTCATCTGCTATCTCCAATGACTTATGTTTCAGCATGTACCATTGTGGAAACAGAAAATAAGTGGTTTAGGGAAATTATTTCTGATCACCGGACATAGGTTGAGCTGGCAAGTCTGACCAATGGAAAATATTCAAAAGCTCATGCCCTTTTTCATTTCAATAACAATAGAAACACATTCTGTGCTCAATCTGGAAGCAAATGTTGCCCATATTTGGAGCTCAGTGGGAGCTGTGCATGTGGAATTTGGCCCAAAGTGTTGTGTTGCAAGATGCTAGTTATGCTTACCGTGCTTTAAATCTTGATTCATCCTTTTTGTAGGACAAATGCCATCTGACTGTGACAAAGTCTGTATTAAAGTAAGTGTCAGACTGAAAACAGATTTTTGCTGTATATGAGCAAAGGGATGGAACAGAGCAAGTTTGCTGATCTCTTGGGGGATGTTCAAAACTGGACTGGCACAAGACCCACATCTGTTGTATATCACCCAGGATGGGCATTTTTGTACCAAATTTTTATCAGGTCCTCGAATTCATAGGCAGGTCTTCCTTCTTCTATGGTTCCAAAGAAAAGAGACAATCTTTACAACATTATATATTTGCAACTGTTTCCTATATTAATCTTATTTTATTGGAACACTGGTAAATTTTCAGATTAAGTGCAGTGTACAAAAGTGGGTATGCTTTATACACTCACTTTCTGCTCTTTGAAACCCGGACAATAAAAGGAATCACATGCAGGTTTCTGGGGAGAAATCTGTTTTCATCCTTACATGCAGGAAAGAGAAAGCTTCCAATCAGACCAATTCAGAAGGGAGGCAAAGCATCTTCAGTGTGCTCTCATTTTTGTCTCTGAACTTTGCTCATTTCCAGAAACATGAATATGGGAGACAATTTCCAGTTGAGAGTGGAATTGGACAACTAGGACATTGTCCTAAAAACTGTGAAGCACAGGTATGTTTCTTTTCAAAAGAAAGAATGGCTTGCATCTGTGCCTTCCATCCTCTGCACAAAATCCTTGGACAGGAGGAAGCCCAGCTTTGCAAGAGCATCAAGAGCATCAAGTGATTTTCCTCTGAATATTTTCTTCCAGGCAAATCTACTTTCTGATTTTGGCCTGAGTTTTTAAGTAGATTGGCATGATACAACCTCATTCAGAAGTGAATTTCTTAGTAAGCAAATTTTCTTTGATACTTCTCTCTCCGTGCTATATTTGGAGCTGAGCCTTTAGCTCAAAATGAGATTTTTGGGGCCACTTCCTCTTTAAGAACCACAGGTGACCAGACACAGGACATTAAGGGTCACAGCTCCACAGCCAAGAAAGCTTAAAAGTGAGAGGTTTGCTTCCCCATGTGGTTTATGTCTCCTGAACGCCACAAATATTCTACTTCAAATTATTGCAGGTAGGATTAACATGGGCCCACATATTTCTCCTTTTGGTCTGTTACTTGTCCTTGCTCTAGATCTTCTGCATAAATGCAGCTCTGAGAACTAACCTGAAAGCTGCTGGTGGACCATGATCCATCTGAGTCCACTTTGATCGCTTAGAACCCATCCAGTGTTGCTGAGGTTTTATTAGAATTGAACAAATGTTAGAGGTACATTTCTCCATTATTCTACATAGTCATTCATGGTACACTCAAAAAAGATTAAACAATTAATATAAAGCTTATATAGGTAAATACAATTGTGAAACATTCACCAGTCACTGTGCAATATGTAGCCTTAGACTTGACAGTACTTGGGCATTAATATTATATTTCTCAAGCACACTCCTGGCCCTCCAAATTCTGCAAATGGAAGAGCAAATGAAGAGGTTACTCCTGTGTAGGAGGATGTAGCAGTTTTCTGACACACTATGTGTTAGATTTCAGATGCGTTGCACTGATGAGAGCCAGAACTTCCCTACGCTTGAAGACCCTACCCTAGAGGGCTTAGAAATCCTTCCTGTGTAGCTGCCTTTTCAGCTCGCTTGACTACTTACCAAGGTCTTTATTTTTTCTTCCAGAGAAAGGAGGGAGGGGGGGGACATTTTCCCTATACCCCTTGTTCTCTCTATTTTGCTTTGAATGTTGCGGTGTGGTTGGTTGCCCCCTCCCAATGTGCTCGGATAACCCAAAAGAAAGAGAAGTTCTTTTTTTTTTTTCATCCCTTTTCGGGGGTGGGGGGGGAAGAAAAAGAAAGATTAAGATGTAAGCTGGCTAGATAAGCCTGGAACTGGGTTTATTACTACTGTTGAATGAGAGTACAAGGATATAAAAGCAAACCTGCTTTACTGGAGCTGGAGCGAGGTTGGTGGGAGACCTACCCTGATTGTGTGCCACTCCGAGAAGGGATGTTTCATTAATTACACATTAACTATGTGCACTGAGGAGGAGGTAGAGGATAAAAAATGCAGATGTTTCTGCTGCCCAACAGAATGAAAACCACTCTTGATCCTGTCAAAAGAACATTTTGAATCAAAGGGCTCCACAGAAGTGGAAGAATGAGTTTTGTGGCTGAGTGCAATGGTGCGGCCTTTTAATCATTAAACCCTTTTATAGCGGTAAAATGAACATCCATTGTCATGGCCACTCCAATGGGGCCATCGGAGCTGCTGAAAAGGGAATGCTTTACGAAGGGCACTAAAACAGGACACAACCAGCCCTGCTGGTAGATTTCTAAAGGTAACAACAGCAGTGCATAACAAAGAATGAAAAGATGGCCCAGGTTGGTTTGCTTAAATTACTTTCCTTCCCAAACCCTCCCAACAAGCTAAACATGCACCAGATATAATGAGCATTAGGACTTCACAGGCTGACAGTTCCCCTCCTTTGTTTTCTCAGGGTTTTACTGTCTTGGTTTAATTTTTTTCTGTTCTTTAAGTGAAGGCTCCTTAGGAAAATGGATTGAAATGTTGTTTTATTTGTAATCACTCTCTACAGTCCTAGTAAAGCCATCAGCATTGTGAGAGGAATGATCCTCTCTTCTTGCATAGGCTCCACCCCCACATCCCCAAGTATGCCGGAACAGTAATGTTTTAAGACTGTTTCAAATAAAACATTTCCAGCCCATTTTTAGAAAGCAGACTAAATTTTAATTTGTGGGGACATGACCCTGGAGTTTTAGTTATACTACTTCCTTGCTCCTTTCTTCTCCTTCTCTTTAATTTCTCAGTAGAAATAATTCAATAAACTATTTCTCACATCAGTCTAGGAAGAATTAAAAGATTTATTTCCCAAAGTTCCCATAAGCCTTGGAAAATGATATTGTCGGGTTTTTTGGAGCAGAACTTGTCAGAGAAAAGTAACCTCATTTCATGGGGAGTTTCATATCTAGGTTTTGCTCCAATAGGAAACAAAGGGGAATCAAATCTCAGCTCCTAGGAAATGCATCTGACGGACACCCTGGTACCACGAATCTTGACATTCTGGACTGTGAAAGAAGGCAGAAGAAGATAAAAGCTAAAGACAGCAAATCTTTCTGGCTCCCAGCCAGTCATCCAAATGAGCTGCTGGGGATCCGAGCACTTTGGGAGCTCTGGCTTTGGATGAAGCAGGACATCAGCTAGTCAGAGACTTTCATACCATCAGCAATTTTTTTTCAATTTCAGTGCTGAACTCTGAACAATCTTAGGAAAAATACCAATGAAGCTGAATCAGCAGAATAGGATGAAAAATATAATTATGGACTACTTTAAACAAATTCCTTACAAATTATTTCCAGTATAGAACTAATGGTGAGAGTTTTATCCATTCTATAGTATTTGAAATGCAAATGTATTTCAAACTGTATATATTAATCCTTATATCAAAGATAAATGGTGAATGACATGATTTCTGAGGTGTCCTTGAGGCTGTTTGGGACCAACTGTTCAGTTATGAATTCTCTTTTATTTTTAGTTCAGGAGAAAAGGCAAAAGCACTACTGTTGCGATGCTTAATTACTACTGATTGCTATAACTACTGAGCCACATGCTTATGTAAAGGGCAGCAGCCTGGAGAAAGTCATCACAAGTGTCTATATGAAGATAAGAACTTTATGGCTTATCATCTGTGAGGAGGTTTGATGAGATTGTTCTCTGGGAATATTGGTGCAGGGATTGTCAGCACACTTCAGATGGTGCCAGGTCTTCAAAGCTCTGGAGGAGTTTCAAGTGTGCAGGAAAACCAAATCTGTTTCTTTTCAGATTTCTCAACTTTTGTAACAACTGGAAATTTCTCAAAGACAGATTTTCACTTTTGGAGGAACTCAAATGGCAATCCTTTCTTGTTTAGCTAACTTCAGAAGAGGCTGTGTGACTGGTTCAGTACTTTGCTAAAGAGAAATTTCAAGCCCCTGCAAAAGAAAGTAGCAAAATACTAAAAAAAAGCACTTTGTACAGAAGCAGCAAAGAAAACAAGTGCTATAAAAATGCTTCTTCCCTGGCAGCAATCCAAAGGGATTGACAGATAATTCTGGGTGCAGCTCTGAGGAGCAGTGAGGATCAGATGAAAACAAATCATTACAGAAGCCTGGCCAAAGGATGGAGGGGTAATAACCAAACTGCTGGGAGGAGCAACCTGCAGGAAGCATTAAAAAGAACTGTTCAGAGACTTTCACTGGAGTTACAGGTAACTCAGATGTGTAGAAGAGTGGCCTCTGTGACCTACTATGAATGGCTAATAACACAGTTCAGGGAAGGTCACTGCTAAAAAATGATTTGGGATCAAATATGGGTGTGAGGTGATAACGGGACAAGAAAAGATGATGCCCACCTCAATCCCTAGTCTAAATACTAAAGGCACACCTGGGTAACCTCAGCTTATACATTACCTAGAAAGGTTAAGGATGCTAAGGTTGACTGAACATAATGAACTCCAGCCTCTGACATGGACTTAGAGTGTTAAGCAGCAACAGCTCAGGCTACATACCCTGAAATTCTGCACTGATGCTGACCTAGAATCATGCTCATATACCAGTTTAAAGTATTTCCAGTTTTTCTTAGTTTCCCCTGGTAAGTGTGTTGCCATTATTAGCTTTCTGATTTTCCTTCTCTGTGCTATCTGTAAGCTTTTAGCTGCATTTTCAGAAAAAATTGGAAAAAAAACCCGCATGGCAGCTTCCTATTATTTTAGCATCAGTCATTCCTTGCTTCAGAAATATCTGGGGCTTATTAATATGGAAATAGAGCTAAAACAAGCCTGGTCCATAGAGGTGAAACAAGCATGACTCCAATTAAACTAATTCTGTGACCTGTAAAGAGGAATGATGCTTTCCCTATCCTGGCTGAGGTAATATTCCTGCCTTTGCTGAATCACACCAAGCTAGCCTTCTGCAGTTACTAACAAGCAGCAATGCACCAATCCTTTGTTTTGGCTGTGGTCCATCTATGAAGCAGACTGGTGCTTTAGTCACCTTCATTGTGACATCTCCCTGGGCAGAAGACAAATCTCCTGATGCCGATGAAAGGCTCAGACAGGTGGAGCCGAAAAGAAATATTGTGTGTCCCAAACAATTACAAGTAAATTTAAAAGAAAGAAGGCAAAGAACTACATAGCCACTTATTTCTACTCTGCATTCAGAATCCTAAAGCTGTTTCCAAAAAGAAGTTTTTGGTGCTCAGCATAGGTCGGGTTAGGGCACTCTGATTTTCAGTAGTGGTAGACTTTGAAATTTGGGTACCTCAGTTTGGTCACCTAACCAACAGAAGGCACCCCCATCTCCTGCTGGCTTTGAAAAACACCCTCCCAAAGCTTTTTCAGAGATGTAACAAGTGAGGGTGTTGAGAAAGTCACTTATTTGTAAACAAAGCATTTTACAATGCCTTGAGAGATGTTTTAAGTGAGCCTATGTCGCATAAAGCTCCTCAGGGATCTGTCGCAGCAGCAGCAGCAGTGCACAAAACAAAGTCACTTCTTCTGTTGCACTTTATTCTGTTGTCATGTTAAAAGCAATGAATTTATTTCCCCCTCTCAGCCCTCCCTCAACTACTGCAGCCCTGCAGTAAATCAAAAAAGTAAACTCTCATTCTCATTGTGCAGGGCTTACTTCCAGGCCTCTACAGTTTCCACAGTAACTAATTAGAAATTTGCATCTCTAAGAAAGAATTATTTAATACTGATGTAAGCCCTTTTATTCTTTGGAGCTTGGCCTTTTGCTACTCAACTTCTGGTAGATGTTGGGCCTTAAGGTCATACTGTACAAACTCTGAATGTAGGTGGCCCTAGTGTTGCTTTTTTTATTTCGGATGATTCATATCCTGTGAAGAAAATGTCTTGCCAGGTTTTTGTTGAATTGCAAAGATTTGAAAGGCAGCACCCAATTCATTTAGTAGCCATTTGTTTTAAACTGTAACATCTTCCCCATTCCTCGTTAGCTAACTCTTGTGTAATTGAGTCATGCATTTTTAGCCTTGTTAAACCAGTGGAGTTAGGTCACACTGATGCACCTTTCCCATTAGTTCCATTTGCTTCCCTTGGCTTTCTGCCTTTAGGCAGGCCTTTTATTTCACATGGCAGGAAAGAAAGCCTTGGATACCCTGAGTGTACAGATATGTGTTTTATAGCTCAGCCATAGACACTGTAAATCCAAGACACTGTCCCACAGTCTGAGAGCAGATGTAAATACTGAGACAGGAGGAAGTGGAGGCTGCAAAGTGAACAAAACCCTTCCCTCATGTTCATGATAGAAAATGGCTTGGGGCAGTTTTTGTCCCAGACTGGCAAGTACTCCTCACAAAGCTGTGCCACCTCAGCCTTCAGCTGGCCCCAACAGGCTTTGCATTAGGCTTGCAGTCAGTTTGCCAGCTCAGGCTCAGCAATTTTTCAGCTTTTGAACTTTTCTACAAAAGATCTGTCAAGAAAGAAGCAATTCCACCAGCATCCCTTCCTACCATCAGATGCATCTTGTCCATCATCTTCTGTCCAAATTCTGTTCTGCTGTACCTGAAAGGATTTCAGTAGGACTCTTTTAATAGCCTTGTAAACTTATAATTTTATAAACTTGTATTATATATACAATGGTTAAAACATTAAATATATAAAGTGGCCATATGTGCATATATACATATACATATGTATATATGTAATATTTTAAATATATATTATTGTAATATTTTAATATATAATTATCTCATTACATATATGTGTGTGTATACACACACACCACACACACACATATATATGTAAGATTACATAAGCTTATAATGGAAAAGGAACAGGTATGCTGGCTTTTTTTTCCCTGCAACCATTTCCAAAGAAGGAATCACAATTGAAGTGCAGTGACTGCATCAGCCAATTACTTTCTCATTCTGCAGTTGCAAATGATCAATTATTATAACTTAATGTAGCTTAAATTAATTGAGATTGAAATAAATGCAGCTTCAAGACAATCTCCATTCATAATGATGTCCTTAACAGCGGTCTTTGAGAGATATAACAGTGCTGCACATTTGTAAATGAATTGCATCACAGATCCCCTTTTTCACTTCTTTGCTCAAAGGAATGCTGACTTTAGAAATAACCCTCAAACACCGCATACACAATATGATCCAATATGATCCAAGCATTGAGAAAGGCAGCCCAAAATCATAATTACGGGCATCCTGGGTGAGACCCCAAATCCATCTGTGTCAGAATACAGCTTCAAGAGTCACCAAGAGCTAATGCATAGAAAAGGATAAAAGAGCAGAAATGCAATACTTCCTTTGGTGCAAGTTCTGTGCTGCTTTAAGAGATTTTGAACAAAAGTGACTTGCTTGTGTTTCCTACTATAATGGTATTATAACATTTGATAGTTTCTTCTTTCATGAATTTTTCCAGCTGACTTCTGAGCTCAAGTAAAATCCGGGTACTCACACCATCCTGTAGCAAGGTGTTCCGTAGCTAAATACAATTGAAGAAGTTTCTTTTGAAGATATTTTCCTGTGGCAAGTATTAAGAAATAATATTAGTCTATTATTTGTTCCAATCTATCTCTCCTTAAATTGGAAAAAAATGCCCAGAGCTTTTATCTTAAAGATTGTCTTCACTATGTCTGTGATTCAACCCCATTGTTTTACTGTCTATTGTCAAAGACTGAGTCTGCATTTAGCATTAATAGGTTAAGCTCAGGATTTGTACCCCTAGTTCTCACAGTCTCATGACTCTTGCTGTGACTAAAAGATGCAATTCTATTGCCTACACACAAGCATCTAATCCATTTAAGAGGCTTTAGGCATCCTGTCTGATAGCAACTGCTTCTCCAGAAGGTCCAGTGTCTCCTTTAGGCCTATGTCAATCTGCCACTCCCTTGTCAATCTACCGAGGGGCACCTTTAGGGCAGCACCTCTCTGATGACGTTTTCAAGAGATATTATATTTCTCAGAGGGATCTGAAAAGCATTTGCTTCTTGAAGTCTAGAATTCTGTTGCCTCTTCTGCTTCTTAGTATTGAAGGAAAAAAATCACACAGACAATACAAAGGAGATGTTGAAGGAGGAAAAAAAAATCTTCCAGCCCCCTCATAATAACTGTCTTCTTGGAGTCAGTGAACAAAAGCAAACAAATTAGGATGTAGAGAGTTTCTCAAGGTTCCTCTGCCTCATCTTGTCATGCTAGCAAGCCACATCTGAAGAGATGTCCTGAAAATGTCTTTTATTATGATTTAGATGCTATCCATGTAAAAACTCAGCACTATATCCAGGCAGGCAGTTCACTAGGTTAAATAAGGGCTCTAAGAAACAGTGAAGCTTTTAAAAATTTTTTGACATTTTAAAATATCTGTGAGAAAATAGTCTTATTTTGAATAGCCAGCTGCTTTCCTGGTCAAAACCACAGAGGCAGGCTTAATAAGAATGACTAAGTTCACACAAAGAACTTATGTCACTTACTGTGTGAATAGCCAGAATGCATTGGTGCACTGTAGTTTGATGCCAAAAAAAATCTGACTTAATACTTTAAAATGGGAAAGAACAGTTTTAGATATATAAGTAAGTATGGAAGCAGACAGCTACATTCACATACAAGCCCAACTACACCCACAAACTTCCTTCTGACTTGGCATGATAATTGTTCAATAAATATCTCTGACATTTTTGAAATCAAGGAGGGCATCTTTAGGATGAAGTAAGGCAAGTAAAAACTGTTGACAAAAATTTATGGCGAACAAATATGGCAACCATTATTTTTGAGTGGATGCTGAACAGTCTGGTCACTCCTCTTCTTTGCTTTTCAAAGAACATCTACTGAAATGCATGTTTCCACATGTGCATGTGAACAAGTGGCTATTTATTTGCATTGCCAAATGGATATAACTAACACCAGAATAAAAAATACCCTTCTTTGTTTTGTCATACTTTCTAAAAATCCTCCTTTCCTTCTAAAAACTTGCTTACAGCCTCAAATAAATAATGCACAAATAAATCTTAGCTATAAAACTGGCAAGGAAATTAAACTATGCTCCATGAACCTTTCAGAGGGTCCTCACCAAGTAGGAACAGGGGCAACCAGGAAACTTCAGTTGTGTTGTTATCCATAACTCAGTCTCTCCATCCAAATCACAACCAAAATTGAAGAGGCCCCCTGACCTGAGTCAAGAGGCTGGCTGTCTGTCAATCACCTTAGCTGCATTAGTCACATGTGTTAGTCACAGATAGGCAGTGAAATGGGAATTTCCCATTCAGAGCAACCCACCTTCACACCATTCCACATCCCCCTCCCTGGAGACAGCTTCATTCCAGCCACCTCATCAACACCTACATGTTGAAAGCCATTAGGTGGTCAGGTATATGAGTAGGATGGGAAAGTCCTCCCAGCTTTATGTGGCTTGGATTATGGAGCAAAGTCCTTAGAGTAAAGCTTGACAGTGAAGACACCTGCACTCCAGAGCTGGGAACTGGCTTTACAGTGAAGGGAGAAGAAAATGCATAACTAAGGGCATCTAATTAGATTAGCAGGGGTTTTGTGCTTTGGATGTCCCATAATTCAATCAATTAAAGTATGCTTTAATAGCAGGGTTTTTCATGACATGTATCCCAAGGCGCCACACAAATAATAAAATTAATAGCTCATGTAATTATTATGGAGAGAGAGAGCTACTACTTTCTACGTAAGATTTTATGCACCATGGCCAGCCTGGTGCAGGCCTTGCTGCTACTAGATCTATCACAAGAAATTCTCCTGTTGCAGAGTAAGGTTGAAAGAGACTAGAGTGGATCATCTGGCCCAACCTTCCTGCTCAAGCAGGATCAGAATTTTGTCCAGATAGCTCTTAAATACCTCCAGTGAAGAAACCTCAACAGTCTCTCTGGACAACCTGTCCCAGTGCATAGTTACCCAC